>NC_138056.1:3806142-4074521 GCF_964194185.1 Rhinolophus hipposideros
CCCAAAGTTCCCCCAAACCTGATTGATTCCAGGTGAATGCCCGGGATTTCAGATAAACTCCAGGACCAGGAACTGCAATGTGCATGGACACATGAAGCATCACCAGGGCTTACAAACCCCGAGCACTGCGCTCTCATGACATTTTAGAAGTTACTTTTTAAAACTTTCCTCTAATCCCATTTCCCAGACAGAGAAGACTGAGGAGCTCCCTTCCCAGGTCAGGGTCAGCACCCGTGCCCACGGCAGACATCACTAATCGATCCCAGCGTTCTTCTCCATGAGGGTCCCAACCTTCCTCAACAGAGACCTCCAGGAGCTGTCGCTAGTCACTCGAGTTGGCACTTGACATGAGAAAACCATCTGTCATCTGTATCAAGTGGCAGTGTGGCCTGCCACGCCCTGCTCACTTTCCCCTCCTCCCGACCCCAGACCGCTTTGCCCCACGTCCTGGGGAGGGCCACCACTGGCTCATACATGCCTTCATGCAAATTAGAAAAAGGTGCCCCTGGCCTCGGGTAGACAGCTCTATGCCAGAATACACCCTGCAGCCAGGTACCCCTTGTGCAGTACACAACCTAAACAGCCTTACCTGGCAGCCCTGCTCCCAAGAAGCAGACTAGAGCTGTTCAAAGTAAAGATGAGAATCTCATTCTTAGCAAGACTTACTGATATTGCATTCTGACCCATAAAGAAACACACCCAACACATTCATCCGAGCCATACAATAGTAAAACACCCAAGATGCACTTCATATAAAACCACCAGGATCCTGAACTTAGAGCCGGGAGAGCCGCCGATCGCCTGTGTGGGCCTCAGGGGGGCCTCTGGTCCCTGACGGCTGCCAGCAGCCAAGGCACCGGGGACATCGCAGGGCACATGGGGGAGCCACTGCTTCTTGCTTTTCAGACTGTCTGAAGGTCCCTCGGGAGTCACCCTCTCCGTCCTTAGAAAAGTAAAAGCTCACAGAGGAGCGTGGCGTGAATGCCACCACGAGTGCTGGTGACCGTCCCAACACTGCAGAGAAGCTGCAGGGGGTCCCAGGCCAGCGCCCAGGGGCCTCGTTCAGAGATGCCCCAGCGTCAGGTGGGCGGGATGTTTCTGTCCCAGGGAAAGTCTCTGCCTCCGGGCCGCGACCGGCATCAGTGCCCAGGCTGCAACACCATCCGCGCCCCAGCCAGGAAGGCGCCCCTGGGGGTCACCTGCACAGCTGCACGTGTGGGTGACGTTTCAGCTTCTCCACCAGCTCTTCCTCTGCTGGTTCCTCCAGGATGTCCCTGCAAAGTGGGGAGAAGGTGCACAGGGCTGTCTGGAGAGAAGGACCCCGGGCCCTTCCGGAAGAGCAAGCGAGCAGAGCACGTGGGGCCCTCTTGTACGAGCTCCCTGTGGGGGAGCCATTAGACATGCACAGGGAATGTGGCAGGGCCTCGGACGCGGGACTCAGATCCATCTTCAGGGTGTTTACATGGCGCTCTCAAAAGCCTGGGGGGAACGCCCCTCCACGCTGACTGCCGGCGCTGGATGGATATTGCCTGCGAGAGCACAGCCAACGCTGGGAGGGAGATGGGGCCGCCCGGAGCTGGGCTGTCCCTGGGATGACCAGCACCATTCAGGAACAGAGAGGAAGTTTCCACATCCACCAACAGGGTCGCCCGGAGACTAAGGGGAGATGAAGGGTGCTTCCTTCAACGTGCCCAAGTGGAGAACACATGAGAATCCATAGCCCGGGTGGCACGAGCAAAGAAAACACAGGACCCTGACCCCAGACCCCAACCCCAGCTCGGAGCTCTGCAGGAGGCAGGCAAGGTGCCTGGGACATGTGGGCGTGTCACCATCACAAAAGACACTGCCCCCCACCTCCCTGCCTCTCTCTGCCTCCCTCCTGGCCCCGGAGCCAAGCAGAAGCCCCTTCCCATCCACACACCTGAACAAGAGTTCCACAGTACTCATCTCATAGGTAGTCTCCAGGTCCCCAGAGACGGACTGCAGGTGACTGCGGCGGTCCCACTTGTGAAGGAAATTCTGGTGAGCGAGGGGGTGGAGGGAGGCCAGTGAGTGTGGGTCCTGTATGGAAGCAGCCTCAGCCCCCACAGCCCCAGTGTCAGCCTGGCGTCCACTTCAGGGAGCCGGAAGGCTCATCCCGGATGCCCGGGGCCACGGCCAGCAAGGCTGCCAGCCACATGCCCCAGCCTGTCTCTGACGGCCCTCCTCCGACAGGTCAATGTCAGGGGCGTGCCAAGAACGTCCCAGCAACAGGTGAGCTGCACTGAGCCCCAAGGGAAGGACACAGCCTGCACTCAGGGCCACCCAAGGACTCTCCCATCCGAGTTCCAGGCAGGCCGGCCAGCAGCTTCATGCCCACCATCAGCAGGTTAGAAAACCCCACGGAATAGCCCCGGCAGGGGTCTCTGATACCTCCAGAATCAGAGCCAGAAACAGGTTGACCCAGATGACAGATGATACCAGCCACCACAACACAAAATAGATCTTCGACCACCTGTGGAAGACAAGAAGGCCCGCCCATGGCCCTCCGTGAGCAAAGCGAGATCATTCAAGGGACGCCAACAGCCCCGCGAGTCTGACAGCTCCCACTGAATCCTGCCCGGTAATTCTGTGATGTTATTATTCCCGTTTTAGAGATGACCAAATCTAGAAAGTCAATGAGTTGCCCAAGGAAGCAGGGCCAGCAAGAGGTGGAGGCAGGATTGGAACCCAGGGCCGTCCCCTGGGCTGGTCTGAGCTTTCCAGGATCCAGGATGAACTCCTGCGCTCAGGTCTGCCCCCTCAGGGCTCCCCCATCCCAGGAGCTGAGGAGCCCTGCTATCGTGGGGTTCCCCAGAGCCATATGGTCCTCCCACACACACCCCCAGGGTTGCCCAGCTGTAACCCAGTCACAGGCAGGGGCGCAGGACATGTGCCTTGCATTATGATGAAAGGGGAGGGGAGCCCCCAGGACAGCATCACTCACGGGCCCGAGTAGCGCCGATAGGCGTCCAGGAACACCTGCCAGTTGTTCACCACCATCACATTCCACAGCGTGACCAGGGCGGCCTGTGGGCAGCAGACATGAGGTCCAGGGTGTGGACAGCTGGGAGGGGGGGCTTGCAGGGAGCGGGGAGGGGGGCTCGCAGGGAGGGGAGGCTCGCAGGGAGCAGGGGAAGTGGGGCTCACCGCGAAGTCGTCGAAGTTGTTGGCCCAGTACTCCAGCTGCTCGTAACTCCCACAGGCCACCGAGCCATTGTCAGGGGCCAGGCTGCGGGACACAAGGGGGTCAGGGTGGGGGCTGGGACACGCACGCCAGACATGCCCCAGTGCAGCATGGAACCCTCTCTGGGCCCCTGAGAAATGGGGGGGAAAAGAAATGCCCCCAACCTCCAGAGGTTCCGTGAGGGCAGCAGGGGGGGAGAGCTGAGGGCACATGAGAAATTGAACACAGAGTGGCCAGCGGGAGAAGCCGTCCCAGAGCTCCAGAGCTGCTTTCAGCTCTACGTGGCACACCCCCCTCTGCCAGGGCAGGACCTTGTCTCGAGGCCCAAAAGGGGGTGCTACACTGAGCCACAGGAAACACTCAGTGCAGACTCTAGTCTGCGGCGTCTAAGACAGCGGATGGGAAGGCAGGGGAGTGGAGGAGGAAGCAAAGGGAGAAAAGGAAGGAACCAGAGGCTCCCTCGTCCCGGCCCACCCCCCACCCCACGTGCTCCCTTAGCACCTGTAGGCCCCACCTCACCTGCCGTTTCCAGGAGGCACCACAATGACGCCACGGAACAGGTTAATGCCTATGATGGCAAAGACATAGTACACCACCTAGGGGGGGCAGGGCCGCTGGTCAGCACCACCCACCGGTGGGCCACACAGCCAGGCTGGCCTGAAGGTTCCCAGCCCCCACCACAGCCCCCAAACATGGGTGCTGCCAGCCTGCCACGAGGAGTGCTGGGATTCTGCTCCCAGGCACACACCCCCACTGGACACCACCCTGTACCAGAGGCACAGGATGGTGGGCCGAGGGGAAAAGGGACGGGTTACCACCAAGGGAGCCCCAAAGATAAACGGGGGTCCAAGGGGGAAGGCCAAGGAAGACGAGCTGTCTGTCCCTCCTCCAGGACAAGTGTGACAGAGACAGGGGTGAGGACTCCGCTGACAACAGGGCCACTGAAGATGGTCCCAGGAGGTGGTCCCAGGGAGGGGTGGGAGCTAGCCTGGCCGCTCCAGGAGGAAGTCCCGCTGTGAGCCCCACGTCCACCGGGGGCGCCCAAGGAGCGCCGCCAGGCAGCCTCTAACCAGTGGCCTGACCCTAACATGCCGGTCACTGCACAGCCTGGGCTAACCCAGCCCCCTCCGGGCCTGTTTCCAATGCTGTACGACTAGATGTGGGGGGAGAGGGCAGTGCCCCGTGCAAGATTCTATTTCTAGCACCCTGTGACAAGCCCTGAGTGCTTGCAGCGCCACTCCCAGCTGGCTCATCCCACATGGTGTTCAAAATAAAGGCCAAAAAGGCCAGGAGCAGCAGCAACCACACAGCAGGGCTCTCTGCAGCTCATCGTCCCTTTGTCACTGTCTCTCCTGTCCAGTGGGCCGTGTGACTAGAGCAGCACCAGGGCCCCCCACCTGTCAGGGCCCCCTGCCTGGGCTGGACCATGGGGCGGAGCCAACACCCTTCCCTCAGGGGAAGTCCTGTGAGTTCCTGAAACCACCCCCCGCCGGAAAGGAGAGCCGACCAAAACCTCAAGTGGGAGGTGTGGACTTTGGGGGTCCCCGGTACCTCATACACTTTTTTTCATCAGACCCATGACCCAGAAAGCAGGGGGTATTCGAAAGTGACCGAAAGGCTCTGGCGTGAAGGGGAACGCGGTCAGGCTGCATTTCCAGCCAGACCAGCCCTGAGGTCCACTCTGGCTTCCTGCCAGCCCTATGCTGCCCTCACAGAGGGACCACGCCAGACAGAGCGCTCCTCGGTCAGCGTCCCACGGAACCCGGCTCACACAACCCAACAGCCGGCCGGAGTGCCCTCATCGCCCCCCCCCCCCCCCGCGCAGGGGGGCAGACTCACCACCAGGATCCCGCCGAAAGCCCGCATGTTTTTGATCAGGTCCAGGATGGTGCTGGCGACCACAGCCATTAGCTAAGGACAGGGACAAAGCAGAGCCTTATTTCTCCTGGTGCCACTGAGGTGGCACTGACCACCCTCCCCCTGGAAAGGCAGGTGGATTACCGCCCACCCACACAGCTGTGCACACACCCCGCAGCCACCCCTACACCCCCACACATACGCACACTTGTACGCAGCTACACACACCTGTACACACTCACACAGCCACCCCTACACACTCACACTGTACGGACGTGCTCATTCACCCCCACACATCCAGGCACCTCCGCCCCCAGCCTATGTGGGTCTGGGTTCCAAATCCCGGTGGTGACGCCCCGACACACGACAGACCCCACTGTCCGCCGACCCGCTGAGGCTGGGCTCGGTCCTCTCTGGGCTGGAGGCCTCCAGGTCAGCCCCTAGTGATGGAGGCTGAGGAAGGGGGCCTCCGAGATGCAGCCGGGAGCCCTAGCTACAGGGCTGCTGCCCTGCATGCAAACCGGCCCCAAGTAAGCCTTTCCAATCAGCCTATTTACCCCCCTGGGGTGTGAGAACATCGTAACGCTGGGTGCCAGCAGGTGGAAAGCGTTGTGGATGTGTGCGTGTGCATATGTCTGCACATATATGCGTATGTGCACACGTGCATGCGTGTGGACTGTATGTGTATGCAATTTGTGTAGGTGCACGTAGCTGTGTATACGTGTATACTGTGTGCGTGTGTAATTACACGCATTGTGCTGAGGACTTAGTTACATGTATATGTATATGTTGGGTGTGTCTGTGCATGGAATTACGCATGGTGGTATGTGTACAATCATATGGGTGTGTGAGTACGTGCATGTGTTCATGAGTGTGTTCACATGCACGTACGGCTGTACACATGTGCATGATCACACTGCATGTGGGTGGCGTACACAACGGCTTCTGCACTCAGGACCCCCTGCCTTCAGATGGTAACACCGCTGGGTAACACGTGACCACGATGGGACAGAGGACAGCTAGGTAGGAAGAACAGGTGTGCACAGGGGAAGGACCTGGACACTCAGAGGCCTGATGTCCTCGACGTCCTTTTCTCCTGAAAAGTTCTTAGGAAAATAGACAGGAGCAGTGAACTCCACCTCCAAGCCGGGCGGGACTGGGCCTCAACTCGCTGAAGACTACCTGTCCTCCCCTCAAGGGTGGTGTCACTCCCGAAGGGGACATTGAGAGAAACCAAGGCTCATCATGGTCATGAGCCACCCCGTTCCTGCACTGGGGGCCCTGGAAGTGAGCGCCCAGCCTATCCTGAACCCCACTCCTGCACTGCGGGTCCTAGAAGTGAGAGCCCAGCCTATCCTAAACCCCACTCCTGCACTGGGGGTCCTGGAAATGAGTGTCCAGCCTATCCTGAACCCTGTTACTGCACGGGGGGTCCTGGAAGTGAGCGCCCAGCCTATCCTGAACCCTGTTCCTGCACTGGGGGCCCTGGAAGTGAGCGCCCAGCCTATCCTAAACCCCACTCCTGCACTGCGGGTCCTAGAAGTGAGCGCCCAGCCTATCCTAAACCCCACTCCTGCACTGCGGGTCCTAGAAGTGAGCGCCCAGCCTATCCTAAACCCCACTCCTGCACTGCAGGTCCTAGAAGTGAGAGCCCAGCCTATCCTAAACCCCACTCCTGCACTGCGGGTCCTAGAAGTGAGAGCCCAGCCTATCCTGAACCCCACTCCTGCACTGGGGGTCCTGGAAATGAGTGCCCAGCCTATCCTGAACCCTGTTCCTGCACTGGGGGTCCTAGAAGTGAGTGCCCAGCCTCACTTCTGCACTGGGGGTCCTGGTAGTGAGCGCCCCAGACGATCCTACCTCTCCCCTGGTTACTGGTAGCCACCAGAAGCCCATGCCTAAGGCTTTTCAGAAACCTCAGGACACTCGGAAACATGCAAGGGTTCCACCCTGCCACTCACAAATGCCATGGGCCCCAAGGAGCTTGAAGCTCCCTCCCACGCCCACAAGTGGCCAAGGGTCTCATACCAGTCCCAGCGTGGGGGCCTGGCCATCCTCATCCATTAGCCTAAGCCGGGCTGGACTGCTCTCACACTTCTAACTGCACCCCATCTCCCCAGAGTCACCCAGCTGCATTGCAGGGCTGGGGGCGCACCCAGAGGGTCTTGATCCCTCCCGGGGGGCTCACCCTCCCTAGAACAATGAGCAATGGGAACGGATGGCGGGAGGGGAGGGGAGGGGAGGGGAGAGGAGGGGAGGGCAGGACAGGGGAGGACGAGGGGTAAGGTCAGACCTTCATGCTGGGCACAATGCGCAGGAAACGGAAGACGATGAGCATGTTCACCAGACGGAGCATGTCCCACAGTGACAGCAGGCCCTGCATCTCCGGCTTCCTGGAGACACATGGGAGACAGATTGAGAGAGGCCCAGGACTCCGACAAGGAGACAAGGACGTACGTGGTCAACAGAGAGAAAGACAGATGCAGAGAGAGCTTGGGGCGCAATGGGAACTCGCCCTGCAGCGGACATCAGCCAGAAGCACTCCCTCAGTGTAAATCACGCAGCGGCACAGCCCCTCACGGTGGTGCAGGGTTAGCTGACCCTCCGCCTTACACAGGACACCACGAGGTTCCAGGCACTGGACGCCCCAGCTCAGGTCCCAGCAGAACTGGGAGAGACTTGTCCCTGACCCCGTCCCTTGCCCCACAACCCCGATTCACATATCCTGTTCCCTGACCCCCATCTCCTGACCCCATCCTGTCCCTGTCTCCTGACCTAACCCTCTCCACTGTCCACCAACCCCTGACCCCTAACCACATATCCTATCCCGACCTCTTCCTCTAACCCCATCTTCCAACACTTGATCCTGTCCCATCCCATCTCTTGCCCTCTGAACCTGGGTGAGGATAGGTTTACATTTAAATAGAAATGAGAGCACGGCCTTCCCATGCTCTCATTTCTATTTAAATGTAAACCCATCCTCACCCAGAATGTCTCCCTCGTGGTCCTCGGACAAGAGCACTATAGACACGAGGTGAGCCGGCCCCGCAGAAGCCAGGCAGTGCAGTATCACCGCTCCCAAGGCATGTGCACGCTGGGCTCCAGCCGGGTACCCCAGAACGGCCCAGCCCTGCTGTCTTCCCCAAGACAAACCTTCCGCAGCCAGCTCCCGTGGAGCTGACGCAAGAGTCTTTCAGGCCCACTCCCCATCTGAAGCAATTTCCAGCTGTTCAGCTAAGACGGACGCAGCCCAGCAGAGGTTCCCTCCACCAGGGCTGCCAAGGGCCTGAGTCCTGTGTTCTGGGCAGCACAACCCAATGGCTGCCACAAGCTACACCACGAGGCACCCTGGGACCCCTGCCCAGAAGTCAGTTCCTCTGTGTGGCCAGAACTGGAGGTGCTAGGGCTCAAACAGCAGCGTGAGAGCAGCGAGCCCCAGGCCCCACCCTTGCCATACAGGGAGGTAGTAAACTGACGCCCAGAAGTAGGAAATGACGACCCAAAGTCCTACAGTGTCCTGCTGGAGGCGGGCCCCAGCCCAACTCCAGTGCTCAGCAGTCACCCAGCCCTGAGCTACCTACTGCCCGCAGTACACCTGGGGTTGGGGCTGGGCCCACGGCACCTAGCGGGGCTCCTTGACAGCCTCCTGCCACAACTCTGGGAACACGACCTTCTGAAGGCGAGTTAGGAGTGTTAGAGGAGTCCTGAGAGCGAGAAGGGTCTGCTCCCACAGCCCTAAGGAGCAGGGGTGGTGCAGCGCTCCCCATCAGCCCACTTTCCTAACAATCGAGTGTTTTGCCCTCAACTCCCCGCAGCCCGGCCGCGGACGGTGGGGCACCCTTCCCCGGGGCGCTAGCCCTGGGCGCTGGTTGCTGTAACCTCCCTCAGTTCTTCAGTCACATACCAGCCTGGGTGTGGGAATCGGTACACAGCCAGAGTTGAGAGCTCCAAAACCTTTAATTACAAAAGAAAAGAAGGCATGCTACAGCAACACTAATCTGGGGGGCTTTTTCATGAGTTATAAAAGCTCAGTCTAACACACATTCTCCCCAAAAGGGGGTTCGGGAAGAAATCAGAGCTCGGTCCAGTCCCCATGGGTTGGTTCCAAACGTCAGGACTTCCTGAAGCTGAGAAAGACACTCTGGTCTCAGCAATTGGGGAGCCTGCACCCATGAAGGGCGGGACAAGGGAAAGGCTGGCGAAGCCCCGGGAACAGAAGCCAGTTGCTCAGACAGACTGAAAGGCCCTTCTCAGACGACTTTCGCTCCTGTCCCGAGGGGCCCACAGTTCTCATTAAATAGGAAGAAATGTCGCACTGCTATCGCTGCTGTGACACACACATCGGGCATGACCCCTCACTCCCACCCACCATCTCTGAGGAAAGAAGGGGACATTTCCAGGGACATCCAGGTGCCCGAGATGCCCCTGCCCTCCCTACACCCACACCAAGGTCCCACTGTCTTTAGTGGCGTTACAGGCTGTGCCCAGGGCTGGGGTGGCCGGTGAGACTTCCATCCGGGTCCTTCAGGGGTCGAGAGGCAGCCTGATCCCACCCACTCACTCACATGCAGCGGAAACCCAGGCTCTGTAGCGCCCATCGGCCACCCGCCAAGCAGCTCAGTGTGGGAAAGCCAGCCCCTTTGTCACTGGAGGCAGGAGCCCAAATCCCTGTGACCCTCAGGTCCTCAAGGGCAGCCGGAGATGGCGCAAAGCTGGGTGTAGAGGGTACTGCCCACAGAGAGGCTGGCACCTCAGCCACCTCAGACTTTACCAGCAGGACGATGGTGACGAGTCCGTCGAACATGTTGCTGGGGTAGGACAGGTACCCCGACAGGCCCAGGGCGAACACCTTGAGCAGCATCTCCACCAGGTAGTACAGGACGAAGACACAGTTGAGGATCTGAAAGGGGCAAACAGGGACCCTGCCTTCGGTCCCAGCGCAGCTGGCCTCCCCAACCCCACCCGCCAGCCGCAGGGCCCATGGGGCCATTCGGCCATTCGGCTCAGCCCAAAGGAGACCGCGCCTCCCTGTCCCCTCGCGCCTCTCTCTCCGCGACCCTCCCTCTGCCTGCACCAGCTTTTTCCAGCCTCTCCCACGGCCTGGCCCCCCTCCTCTGGGGACCCCATGACAGAACGAGTCTCTCAGCACTTGAACGGCCCTGCCTCCCACCAGACCCGGAACCCCAGGCTACACCCTCGTTCTTTCTGACTCCCTGTCACCCCAGCAAAGGCCTGACAGCTGAGTGGCCTTGGCGCTCACCCCCAGGACGAAGTCGTCACGGTTACGGGGCAGCACGTCTGCATCTATCACCAGGAACACCTGCAAAGCCAGAGCGGCAGGGGGCTCACCAGCCCGGCCCAGTGCTGGGGAGATGCGGCGAGCCGAGCCGCAATGGGGCAGTCCCGAGGCAGGGCAGGTGAGAGCGACGGGGTGGGAAACGAGGCGCCTCCCACGTCAGCACCAGGGCACACCCACACTCACACAGATGGACACGAGGTTCGCAAGGACGATCAAGTTCCCCAGGTAGTCAAAGTAGACGTGGCCGAAGAGGAGCTGCGCACTCTGCAGAAACGGAGACTGGTACTGGGGCCGCGGCGGGTGCTGCGGAGGGAACGCACGCTCAGGAACGTGGGCGGCCGTGGCCACGGCGAGCCCAACAACGCCCGTACCCCCCGATTCCAGGATTCGATGTTTCCCTCCCTTCTCTCCTCTATCCCAGTCTACCCAGCCTGAGGAAATCATTGCAAACACAGAAGTGGTTTTATACACCAAGACGTCCATCACAGTCGTCTCTACAACCCCAGGACAGAGGTAGACGTAACCCAGCACCACTGATACCGTAAGGAAACCAGGCTGGAATATGACAGACATCGTAAGTGGACGCAAAGTGCTCTGTATGATGTGACAAGTGTCACACGACAGAATATAAACTGTCTGCTGATAACTACGAACAGTTAGCACAGAACACAAGAACACTGGACAGACAGAAGTGGAAAGAGACGGAGGCTAATTTGGCAATAAATGCTAACATGAAAACACTCCCAAGAGGCACAGGACAGCCCCTGCAGCACTGAGCATGATGACAAACAGGAGAACCACCCAAAGGTGCCTCAGGAGTGGACGCCGACGCAGCATGATGGCGTGACAGGTGCCCACGCCTGCGCTGCCCACACAGGGGCCACTGATGGCACAGGGCTATTTACATCCAGTCAAATTAAACACTCAGTTCCCTGTCACAAGAGTCACATTTCAAGGGTTCAACAGCCAAATGTGACCGGTGGGTGGCTACCGTATCAGGCAGGCAGATAAAGAGCATTTCATCCTCCCGAAAAGTTCCACATGAACATAGAAAGATCGAGAAGACCTTGCTGAGTGAAAAAGAGGAATCTGCAGAGGGAAAGTTATGATACCTCAAAAAAAAAAAAAAAAAGCGATTCTTCAGGCACATAATTGTACGGGGGCAAGTCTGGCAGGAAAACACTGAGACTCCAGGTTGAACACGGTGGCTCTTCTGGAGGGAACCCCAACTGGCTGTGCTAGTTCTTGACCTGCAGGCTCTGGGCACCATGTTCTCCATGCAGCCCTTTCAGCACCTCTCGCCTGTGGGAGCAAGGCTACGCTTTCTCAGTAGATGGCACTGGGGGGGACCATCAGCGGTGTGGGGGGTGGGACCAGGTCATCCGGGGGAAGACATCAGTGGAGCTCCGTCCCAGCCACACACCCAAGCATCTGACTGCCCCCCCCCGCAATCAGCATTTTGGGGGAAGAGTGTGTCATGAATCCAAGGACATCACTGCTCCCCAAACCTCTAAGGACCCAAATTCCCACCTCAGTCCACATTCTGGACTCTAGACCCAGGGCACCGTGGGAAGATGGAACATCCACAGGTCACAGGAGGAAAACACTGGATGTGCGTTAACATACAGTGTCCACCTCCAGTACCCCACTGAAGGACGCTGCTGGGAAGGGACGCCCTAAATGAGGACGGGCCTAGGACGCGGCGCCCTCACGCACTACAGGTCGAGCAGGGCCTGGCTCAGGTGACCTGGAAAACCCATCCTAAGGAAACCACATCTGACAGGAGCCCAAGGCCATGGGGGCAGACAAGGAATACTAAAAGTTGACTGTCATCATGGGCTGAATTGTGTCCCCCCAAAATTCATATGTTGGAGTCCTAACGCCCAGCACCTCAGATTGGGACTGTATTTAGAAATAGAGTCTTTAAAGAAGTAATAGGTTTAAAGGAGGTCACTAGGATGGGCCCGAATCCAATATGACCAGTGTCCTTATGAGGAGATCAGGACACAGACACACATAGAGGGACAACCGTGTGGGGACACGGGGAGGAGACGGCCGTCCACACGCCGAGGAGAGAGGCCTCAGCACCAGCCCTGCCGACACCCGGCTCTCGGACTCCAGTCTCCAGGACTCGGGACAATAAATCCTGTTGTTGAAGTCGTGTCATTTGTCATAGCAGCTGAGCTAACTAGCACAACAGTGACAGAGCTGTTAGGAATCCGGCCAGCAGATGCCTGACTCTACCCCTTTGCCCCCGTCCCCCTTCTCAAGAGCAAGCAGCCCCCTCCCCTGCCCCACAGACTTCCTGTCTCCCAGGACCTCTGCCCACCCCCCAGAAACCCACAGTGTAAAATGTAGGAAGTGGGGTCCTCAGACACAGTGCTGAGGTGGGTGCCAAGGCCCATCTGGTAACTTTACAAATCAGTGTCAAGGACAAAAGACAAGGCTTTACACCAACTCAGGGGTCTCCCGGAAAGGTCACACAGGAAGAACACAAGAGTTTGCCATGGAGACAGAGAAACCGTTCAGAGGGTTCCCCTGGGGCAGGCCAGAGCTCACAGTCTATGGATTTTGTGAGGTCAACCAAACCTCCCCAGTCTCCAGGAGCCATTTACCATCCCAGGGCCAGGATCCCTGGGCAGGCCAGTCCTGGCACTGGTCACTAAGCTGCCCCGGTGATCAACGCCCCAGACTCCACAGCCCTGGGTAGCCCTGGCCCTGGGCAGGGGACTCCAGCCTGGCCCCGGTTACCTCTTTCGTCATCCTTTTGTCAAGCTCATTGAAGATTTTCTGAAACTCGTCAGCTGACAGCAGGCTGCCACCGTAGGATCGCACCTTCTGCAAAGCAGGGCAGCCAGCTCAGTCAGGGTGGCCTGGCCGAGGGCACCACCCAGGGCAGGAGGGTGAGCCGCCCCCACCCCACCCAGACTGGGCCAGCCCTGGCTACTCGGAAATGATACCCCTGTCCTGAAAAGGGGCCACTGGCCCTTGTGACCCCGGGGAGGAGTCCAGAAACGCACGCTGGGGAGGCCGGGGAAAGCGGGGAGGGCGGGGACTGATACCTCCATGATGGCCTGTTTATAGGTACTGTCCACCTGCACTTTCTGAAGCACCTGCAGGAGGTCCTGGGGCTTCACCCCAACTCTGTGGGGAAAAACACACCCACGCCCGAGTGAGCCCACCAGCTCAGTGCCTGAGAGCGCTGGTGAATCGACTATGCAGCCTGGGCGATGATAGGAGGCGGGAACACGGTCACTTCACGGCCATCCTGTCGTCTGCAACCCCAAGACACTATCAGCCACCTTACGGAGGCTCAGAAGCAGCTGGGACTGGAGCCTTCCGTGCTGATGCCGCCTCCAAAAAGGCCCAGGTCCCCCTGCTCCTGACACCCACATAACAGCATAGGGGTGTGGGAGGGGCACAGGGGGCATTAGCAGCCCGAGCGCTCGACCCCTCCCAGCCCAGGATCGCAGGGGTCATGAGGACAAACAAGTTCGCTCAGATACAGGAAGCATGGGGACACTGGAGCATGGGGGCGGGACGTCTTTGAGACTCCAGGGGCCTAGCCCAGTCCGACTGGGCACTCGGCACAGAGCGCTGCTTGGGAAGCACCCGCATGAAGAGCAGCAGCAGCCCCCACTTCCTCAGGGAGGGGGGCTCCAGGGCCTCGGCACTCACCCCTGAGCCTGGCCGTCTCCCTCTGCAGTGCTGGAGAGGACCTCATAGGCAGCCCGGGTCCCCAGCCGCTTCCGGAACAGTGAGGCCTGGAGCGATTTCTGCAAGGAGGATGGCTCTAAGGGGCCCGGCTCAGTTCTCTCCGGGGCCGCACACCCCTCGTCCCCAGGAGCCTCTGAGAGCAGCCCCTTACACCCTCGGCATCAGACGAACAGTCACAGAGTCCGGGGGAGGAGCCCAACAGCCACATGCTATGTCATTCACTGAGGTGTATGTGCCTTCTTAGTGTACTTGGGGTCCCCGGATCCCCACACAGTGGGTTTGGGGTCATTGCCCTGGGAGCTTCTTGCAGCTTCCCTCTAGAGAAGGGGGGGCAGGGGAGGGAACCTCTGGGTGGCCGTGGGGACAGCACCTGATGGTGGAGTGGGGGAAGGAGCAGGATGGGACACAGTTCCTGCTCATCCACAAGAGGGAGCCAGAGGGCAGTGCGGGGACCACTGTGAACCCCCACCGGGCACCTGGCCACCTGGCCACCTGGCCACCGCCCTCCCACACCAGGCTGCTCAGCCCAGGCCACGCCTGAGTGGACTTCAGGGACAGCAACGTGCCTCACCATCAGGTAGCCCCGGAACTGATTGTAGATGATGGCCGTCAGCAGGTTCATCAAAAACAAGCTCCCTTCAAGAGGAAAACGCCACAGTCAGTGGGGACCACCACGGGTTGTGGGCCCAGAGGGTCACACGGGCACAGCAAACCTGGGGGTGCCAGCGCAAAGGGCCAGGACGATCGAGGAGCAGGGAGTAGGGCCTGGGGCACATCACTCAACACCCCGGCCTTCCTGTCCTTGTCTATACAACGGAAGTGCCACCTGGTGTGCCCAGCCACACACACTAAGGACAGAGGGCATCAGCGGTCACAGACTACAAACCACTAGGCGGGTCACACTGAGGCGAAGTCAGAGGTTAGGGGCCACAATGAGGCGAAGTCAGAGGTTAGGGGCCACAGTGAGGCGAAGTCAGAGGTTAGGGGCCACACTGAGGTGAAGTCAGAGGTTAGGGGTCACACTAAGGCGAAGCCAGAGGTTAGGGGGCCACACTGAGGCGAAGTCAGAGGTTAGGGGCCACAGTAAGGTGAAGTCAGAGGTTAGGGGGCCACACTGAGGTGAAGTCAGATGTTAGGGGCCACAATGAGGCAAAGTCAGAGGTTAGGGGCCACAGTGAGGTGAAGTCAGAGGTTAGGGGGTCACACTGAGGCGAAGTCAGAGGTTAGGGGCCACACTGAGGCGAAGTCAGAGGTTAGGGGTCACAATGAGGTGAAGTCAGAGGTTAGGGGGTCACACTGAGGTGAAGTCAGAGGTTAGGGGGCCACACTGAGGTGAAGTCAGAGGTTAGGGGGCCACACTGAGGTGAAGTCAGAGGTTAGGGGGCCACACTGAGGTGAAGTCAGAAGTCAGGGGGCCACACTGAGGCGAAGTCAGAGGTTAGGGGGTCACACTGAGGTGAAGTCAGAGGTTAGGGGCCACACTGAGGCGAAGTCAGAGGTTAGGGGCCACACTGAGGCGAAGACAGAAGTCAGGGGGCCACACTGAGGCGAAGTCAGAGGTTAGGGGGTCACACTGAGGTGAAGTCAGAGGTTAGGGGGCCACACTGAGGTGAAGTCAGAGGTTAGGGGGTCACACTGAGGCGAAGTCAGAGGTTAAGGGTCACAATGAGGTGAAGTCAGAGGTTAGGGGGTCACACTGAGGTGAAGTCAGAGGTTAGGGGCCACACTGAGGCGAAGTCAGAGGTTAGGGGCCACACTGAGGCAAAGTCAGAGGTTAGGGGCCACACTGAGGCGAAGTCAGAGGTTAGGGGGCCACACTGAGGCGAAGTCAGAAGTTAGGGGTCACAATGAGGTGAAGTCAGAGGTTAGGGGGCCACACTGAGGTGAAGTCAGAGGTTAGGGGGCCACACTGAGGTGAAGTCAGAAGTCAGGGGGCCACACTGAGGCGAAGTCAGAGGTTAGGGGGTCACACTGAGGTAAAGTCAGAGGTTAGGGGCCACACTGAGGCGAAGTCAGAGGTTAGGGGCCACACTGAGGCGAAGTCAGAAGTCAGGGGGCCACACTGAGGTGAAGTCAGAAGTCAGGGGGCCACACTGAGGCGAAGTCAGAGGTTAGGGGGTCACACTGAGGTAAAGTCAGAGGTTAGGGGCCACACTGAGGCGAAGTCAGAGGTTAGGGGCCACACTGAGGCGAAGTCAGAAGTCAGGGGGCCACACTGAGGTAAAGTCAGAGGTTAGGGGCCACACTGAGGTGAAGTCAGAAGTCAGGGGGCCACACTGAGGTGAAGTCAGAGGTTAGGGGTCACACTGAGGTGAAGTCAGAGGCTAGGGGTCACACTGAGGTGAAGTCAGAGGTTAGGGGTCACACTGAGGTGAAGTCAGAGGCTAGGGGTCACACTGAGGTGAAGTCAGAGCTTAGGGGTCACACTGAGGTGAAGTCAGAGGTTAGGGGCCACACTGAGGTGAAGTCAGAGGTTAGGGGCCACAGTGAGGCGAAGTCAGAGGTTAGGGGTCACACTGAGGTGAAGTCAGAGGTTAGGGGCCACAGTGAGGCAAAGTCAGAAGTTAGGGGTCACACTGAGGTGAAGTCAGAGGCTAGGGGTCACACTGAGGTGAAGTCAGAGGTTAGGGGTCACAGTGAGGTGAAGTCTGAGTTTAGGGGGTCACACTGAGGTGAAGTCAGAGGTTAGGGGTCACACTGAGGTGAAGTCAGAGGTTAGGGGCCACAGTGAGGCAAAGTCAGAAGTTAGGGGTCACACTGAGGTGAAGTCAGAGGCTAGGGGTCACACTGAGGTGAAGTCAGAGGTTAGGGGCCACAGTGAGGTGAAGTCAGAGGTTAGGGGTCACACTGAGGTGAAGTCAGAGGCTAGGGGTCACACTGAGGTGAAGTCAGAGGTTAGGGGCCACAGTGAGGTGAAGTCAGAGGTTAGGGGTCACACTGAGGTGAAGTCAGAGGTTAGGGGTCACAGTGAGGTGAAGTCTGAGTTTAGGGGGTCACACTGAGGCGAAGTCACAAGGTGGGAAAGGTCGCACTGAGGTGACACCATGCGGTCAGGGCAGCACAGGCACGTTTGAGCATTCGGGATGCTGTCACAGTGGCAGCATCTGGTCCCAATGTCCCCTACAGTCCCTCCTGGACTCACCTATCAGGGTGAAGATTATGAAGAAAATGGCGTAGGCCCGGTTCTTGGAATACGCGGGAACCATCACTGAGAAAACACAAATGAGGAACTGAGACGTGCCCACAACTTCAGCCTCTGGTCTGACTCTGTTGTGACCTATACCATTTGCCTTCTCCACAGAGACGGCTCTGCTTGGGAAGGGCTGGGAGGCCTTCCAATCCAAACTGCGATCCTCTCACCCTGTAACGGGGCGCTCACTATCTGTCGGGATGCTGAGCTGATATCTGCCTCCTTGCGACCACACCCCACAGAAAGTTCGGCTCTCCCTTGGGGGACTCACTAGGGCTCTCAGGACATGGGGGAGAGTCCTCAGGGTCCCACTGCACGGCTCTGGGTGTGGAAGCCAAAGGCTGCCATCCTGGGAAGGACTGTACGGCCGGTGACTATCCCTGAGCCCCAGATGAAAGGTACCAGCTGGGTAGCCGGAGCACAGGAGAGCCCCAGAGGACTACAACCACCCCATCCTGGCCACACCCCCGGCCCGAGCGCACAGAGGCCCCACCAGCAACCCCAAAAGGAGTGTCATGGCCACCTCAGACCCCAGGGCCTGTCACACACACTGCTGCTGAGCCACACCCCACCACTGGGCCCAGTGGCAGTGGTTGGGCCTCAAAGAAGAGGCCACGAGGGGGACCGCACTGAACACACTACCATTGGTCACCACGTATACACCGTTCCTTTTTAGCTCTTCAGAGGAGAGAAGAGGAAAGAGGAGACAGAGGGAACAGAGGAAAACGGAGGGAGCAAGAAAGTAAGATGGAAAGAAAAGGGAAGAAAAGAGAAAAAACTAGAAAAGGAAAAAAAGGGGAAAGAAGGGCAGGATGGAGGGAATCTGACGTCCTTTTGTATCTTCCACCTGCTGACAGAGGCCTAAAGACAGCCCCACCTCCAACAGCCGGGTTCCCCGGCTCAGCAGGGACAAAACCTTCCCCCCACACTGGTGCCCACGCACCGTCGGGGTTGTTGGCAGTGGTCAGCAGCACGAGGAGGGACGTCAGAGCCTCGGGCAGGTTGCGGAAGTATGTCAGCCTCTCCCTATCCTGTCCGTCATCCTGCTGAGAGCAGATACAGCAGCTTTGAGCAGCCGCTCGCGCCTCCTCCCCACCAGCCCAGGCCTTAGGCCGGCAGAGCTGCAGGCCCCGGACCCAACCAGACGGAACAACCCGCCGTGGGCTCAGCCGCCTCCCACCTGCATCTCCCATCATTTCCCAGCAGGCTCTGAGCTCAAGGCCAGAGAGGACTGAACTCAAGGCCTCCAGGCCCAGGCGCCAGCGTCCAGGGAGGCCACACACCGGCATGGATACCAGCCACTGACGCAGGCCTGCTTGGAACCGTGGTGAAAAGCTCTGGGCCTGCCTGGCTGAGAGCGTCAGGGCCCAGTGACCAAGAGCCCACACGCAGGTGCCAGCCAGCCTGCTTCCAGCCCGACTGACACGCTGCATGTGTCGTGAGGCCAAAGGTCAGGGGCGGAAGGAACAGAGGGGCCAAGCTTCGGGAGACCCCCACACCAGCAGGCTGCCATGGTGGGGAGAGAAGCTGGAATTGGAGTGGCCCTCCTGAGAGAGCCACTCTGTCTTCCACTCAGGGGCCTCACCTGCCCTGTGGTCCGTGTGTTCGGGGATTCACAGGGACTCACAGGACATAGGTGGGACACTCACGGCTGTGATTTTTCACAGCCACTGGCAGGGGACATTCAAACCCGGGCTCCCCACCCTCTCCTTCCTGGGGTGGGGGTCCCACTCACTCCTGACATGTTCCCCCAGTCAGGCTAGATGGGACCTGAGGGGGCTAAGGAGAAGGAACCCACATGGGTGGGTCACTGTCACTCTCCTCTGAACTCCGACAGCAGGCAGGGAACTGGACCCTCACCAAGAACCACACGCACAACCCTCTTGCCCCACAAACACACGCCGCTTTCATCGGCCCAGTCCCCTCCATGAGGCAGAACTCAAACCCGGCAAAGGAGCCAACCCTCCCGGGCACCTTGGGACCCTCGGCATTCCTGGGTCAGAGGCCCACCACCCCCCACGCCCACTCTGCCCACCCCACCCCTCCTGGGCTCTGAGAGACAGCAGCAATGGCAGTGGTACTGGACAGGCAGTGGGGGCCTGAGCTCTGTCGGCTGGTCCCACCTCACAGCCCAGCTTACCTGCCACTGCACAGGCACACAGACACAGTGCACACAATGACACAAAAAGGACACACACACACACACACACACACACACACACACACGGCTGGCTCAGTCCTCGGTCTTCCCTCATGGGCGACACAGCCCCAATCCCCTAAAGGTTGAAGACCAGCCCTGGCAGAGCGCAGGCCACATTCCCAGGACAGAGATGCAAGACAGTTCCAGCCCCGAGGAGGACAGTGACCCTGGCCAGGACACAAGGACAGATACACAGGACCACAGATGTGCAGGATGGGGGGGGCATGGCTGAGACCGAGGGCCTGGTGGCTGGTGGCAGCAGCAAGCTGCTGGGGGCCAGGAAGCAGGGAGGGGCTGGAAGGGAGGGGACCCACAGCTATGGAAGAGGGAAGTGTGAGAGGCACCTGTCCGGACAGAAGAACAGGTGAGAGGGGGACAGAGGGTAACCCCAAGTGCCAATCTGAGAGGGCCTATCTAGAAGGGGTGCAGAAAAAACCTGGTCAGTGACCAGCCTGGGAGAGAGGAGGAGGGAGGGAGGGAGGGAGGGAGGGGATGGAGGGAAGGAGCAGGGGCAGCCGGGCAGAGGCAGCGCTATCCCTGAGCCCAGGAGGCCCGGGACAGACAGGTGCCCTGACAAGGAGCAATGGCAGGCTAATGCTGCTTGAAGGAAGACACGTGGACACCTGGCAGATAAGCCACCCTGCCTGTGAGGTGGGCAGACGGCCCACCCTGGTCCTCGTGCCTGCTGGCCCAGCAACCACCCAGCAGAGCTCCCCTGCGGCACTTCACGGAGGGGCGGGCCCCAGGGCGGAGCGCGGTCCGTACCTTCTCGCCCGTGAACAGCAGCATTCCGAGCATGGTGAACACACACAGGTGCAGCGCCAGCAGCAGCACGACACTGGAAGGGGGGGCGCAAGTGCTCAGCACCGAGCCGACGCCCACATGCCCGACAGGATGGGGATCCAGGGACCAGCCGCCCAGGGAGCTCCATGCCTGGCCTCTGGGGCACACACAGCCTCTGCCCCACAGCCTGCCACGCGCTCAGAAGCCCTCTCCTGGGGCAGGGACAATCCACACTCAGAGGGGAGAGCCCACTTCCGTCCACTGGGCTGGACGCTCAGTAGTCAGCCACTGCGGGAGGCAACTAGAGGCAGAGGGAGGCCTGGCGGGCCCCTCTGAACAGGGCTGAGGGGCAGGTGGACACCTAGGGCTGGGATGGAAGTAGAGCAGGAGGGAGGCGAGGGGCCGCAGCCTCATGGGGACAAAAGGGGAGCAGCAGCAAGGAGCAGTGCAAGGCCACCAGGGGCTGCCAGGAACACGGCCTGAGTGCCTGACGGCAGAGCCCCAGGCTGGGGACAGAGCCAGAGCACACAAAGCACCCAGTGGCCCCCAGACTTCATGCACGGGTGCCAGGATGGGAGCCCGGGAGCCCCAACTGCACTGCAGGGAGCAGGAGCGCCCCCCACCCTGCAAGTCGGCACAAGAGCCCACCTGGCCATTTCCGGCAGCGACCAGCGGATACATTTCAGTGTCTTCTTCATCATGGAGGAGTTCTGCAGCAGGAAGAAAGGCCGGAAGAGCCGGCGGATACGCAGGGGCTGCAAGAGACCAGGGCACTGAATGCCAGGCCACACCACGAGGGGCGGCGGGCAAACGGCAGAGACCCCGGCTCTCAGTCCCTCCCAGTCCACACGCCACCGAGGCCCTGGCTTCAGACTCAGACGTCCTCCTCGCTGTCCCAGCTGCCCAAACTTGCAGGCACGGGAGGTCCCTGGGGGTGGCCCGCATGCCTCTCAGAGCAGCCCCGACTCGGCCCTCGCCATGGCAGGTAGTGTCTCTGTTAGGAAGCTGGCCAGGGGCTGCTCCCTGCCTCCTCTCCTCAGCCCCACGCTCTCTGCTCTGGGCCTCACCCTCCCTCACTGAGAAGCAAACTGGCAGGAAGTATGCACCCTCCACAGACACGTGCACACACGCAATGCACCCTACACACACACACACACACACACACACACACACACACGTGCACGCGTGCACCGTTTCCCAGCCCTATTCTACCAAATCACACAGCGTTGCTGCCGGGTGTTTTGAGACAAAAAACAAAGGTGCTGCAGGCAGAGGCTTGGGGCTAGGGACATGCCAGCTCACATAAGTTTCCTACTGTCGGGGCTCACAGAGCTTTGGGCACATGACCGGGGTGAGGCCCTGGGGTGGTGCTGTCCTGGGGGCCCAGACAGTGGAGGAATCAGCTGGACCATGGGAGGCAGGAAGCAGGAGCCCTGGCACTTGCCCCCAGGCCTCATGCATCCTCTACGCCTCAGTGACTTCATCTGCAAAATGGGAACAAAGCTCCCAGGCAGTGGTGACTGATGTACTACAGGAGACAGGCAGAGCGGGGGCGGGGGGCGGGTGATTGCAGGGCCTTGAGACCCCCGCCTTCAGTCACCTGGGCAGCTGTACCCTGCAGCCCGCCCAGAGCCCCCCCTCCCTCCTGAGCCCCCTGACCATCTACCTCCTGACAGACGAGGCTCAGTGACACCGTCCAGTCCGTGAGAGACACGATCAGCACCAAAAGGTAACCCAGCAGCCAGAGGTTCTTCCGGAACTGGACCCACCCAACCAGGTAGCTCTGCAAGAGAGACGGTGGGTGAGCGGGACAGCAGACACCGGCCCTGCAGCAAATGGGCCCATGGGGCACACGGGCGAGGCTGGGACGGCCAGAGCACAGAGCTCCTGGGCAGGCAGTGTGGTCTCCACGTGACTTGGGGAGCGGCGCCGAGCTCCCCGCCCAGCCCCCGAGTGACCTCAGGCAGCTAGTGACCTCAGGCTCGGCACTTAATGGCTCCGGTTTGGTTTCCTCATCCAGAACATGGTCCCTGCCTTCTCTGCCCATCCAACCATCAGCTTAGCTTGTGCGGCAAGATGCAGAGGCACAGGACTCAGGCTAGAAAAGACTAGGAGACAGAGCAGACGCGGGCGGGCATTCTGCACCGCAGTGAGGGGGTCCGGGAGGGTGGGCTTTTGTCACCGGGCCTGCCCTTACCTAACTGCTATTTCCCATCATCACTAACGCCTTCAGAGATCACAGCTTGCAGATAAAAAAGTGCATTCTCTCGCTTTTTAAGACTTCCCCAACATACCAACCATTCAAAACACACTAACAAGAACTCAGTAGTTTCAGTTCCAGTTTAAAAAACCCCAAGACCTCCTAACCTCATAATGGGCTACAAAAGAAGAAATAAGAAACTGACCAGGGCCCTCAGTCACCCACGCCCCTCATGGTCTGCACCCACGGGCTGACCCACCCTTCCCACAGCAAGACTGTCTCCAGTCGGGCAAAGGCACCCCGTGACCCAGGGCCTACAGGCAGCCGGAGGACCCAGACGGGAGCACTGGAATTCTGGTTGTTGGACAAACTGACAGTGTGGCCTGCAGCAAGACCCAGTCCCTCTGAGCCTCCCAGGAAGTCACTAAGGCTCTGACACGGATCAGAAACTCAAGTCAGCAAGGCTGAAGCCCGCCTGCAGCTTCTGGAGGGACTCGGGTCACAGACAGAATCCAGAGTCGGACACACAGCAGTAGCCCCGTGAAGAACAGACCCCATCCAGCCTCGCCCAGCCCCTCTCCTGTGTTTCTCTATCTCAGCGTTGGGAGGGGGGGGAGAGACCCCCAGTCCTCACTCGTTGGGGCAGGGTCTCCACCCAGCGACACTGCCAGACCCTCAGCCACTCCCAGAGGTCCTGCAAGGCTGTGTACCCTTGATGGCTCCACCCAGACTCAGCTTACACTCTGGAAAGGGGCAAGAGCCTCTGCTTTCAGGCCCAGACATCGCTAAGAAAGTGAGCCCTCTGCTGAGCAGCTCAAAGTGCACAGTGAGAAACAAAGGCGGCCGCTGCAGGGGCGTCAGAGTTAAGTGAGAAAGGCAGTGGCAGGGCTGCGGGGCGCTGAGGGCCGGGCTCGGGCCCTGTCGGCGCCCGGCTCACCTTCACGGAGAGGTCAGCCACGAAGACCAGCAGGCAAAGCACCTCGATGGCCTCCGTGAGGCCGCAGGGCGGGTTCCAGGCGGCCGTGCGGTAGCGGACATCCGAGGTGCTAGTGAACGAGGAAGGGGTCTCAATGAAAGCCAGAGACAGGATCAAGAAAATGATGAAACTCAAAATCCTGGAAAAGGAACAAAACCTGGTCAAACTGCGAGCACCAGCCACGCTCTGGTGCCAACAACGCCCCTCAGCAGGCGGAATGTACCCAAAGGGCAGCAGGACAGACTCCACGGGCCCAAAGGGCAAAACCTCACTTCCTGCTTTGTGGTCACTGTGTGTGTGGTCAGATAACAGTAACCAAGCCAAAGTGCAATTGCCATGCCTGACCAGAATGTTCTGGAAAGAAACACCAGAAGAGCCCTTCTGTTTACAGACAGGCTGGGGTCCTTTCCAATGAGGGTAGACAGTGCCTCCTTCTCCACCGTGGGGACAGAGAGGCTGCCTGGGCCCTGAGACCACCCTCCCCGACCCAGCCAGGATGCAGGAGCCCACGTCCCCCATGCGTGCATTCTCACCACTGGCACGTGTCCGAGTAATACCATCGATAAAGCCACATCGACCGCGCGTCCATGCGGTGGTTAATGGAGCGATACTGGAAGTGGAAGTTTACACGGGAGCGTGAGTGGGAGTCCCCTCGGCACCACACACGCAGCCAGCCACGTGCAGGCCACCCCGCTCACCCCACAACAGGCCCAGGTGGGGAGACAGGCTGTGGATCGCGGGGGGGCTTCTCTACTCAGCACGTGGATACAGTGCTCCCTGGTGACCCAGCAAGGTCACACGGTCCCAAGCAGACGGAGAGCCCCCTGAGGGCCAGACCCAGGGCACGCAGTGTCCCCACTGAAGGGACCCTCGTTTTCTGAATGACAGCTGTGCCCTCCGTGTGAGGCCCCCACTCTACCCCAACCCTCCAGGATGCCCCCAGCCTAACTCCGAATGTGGGGCACTGCTCAGTTCCATTTTCCACTTCCCTAACTGAGCCTGTGTGCCACTTGCAGGGAAGGGATGATCTTGCCACCTTTGGGCATCTTTCACAGGACCTGGGATGGGGCGGCAGACAACAGGCCCGCAGGAGGTGGAAAACCAATGATGCGAAGGACTGGGGACTGAAAAGAACAGTGCCCAGCGGGGGCCCCCCTGCTTCAGGGAGGACTCGAGGAAACCACGCCCGAAGCCGGACCGTCACGGTTACGGTGACCACCTGGCCTGCCAACCCCAGCCTTAGCCTCAGGACCACAGGGAGTAAAGGGCACCCCAGGGCACCATCACCCAGTCCTCACAGCCCTGGAGATAAACCTTGGCCCAGCCACCGGCAGCAGGCACTGCCCACCTGGATCGCGTCTTCGATGAAGACCACAGCCTGGTCAAAGCACAGATCCCACCCGGCCTTGGCACCTGTGGGCAGAGAGAACCCACTCGGTGAAGGGAGATCCCATGGCATTCACCAGCTACAGGACAACTGAGATCAAGGAAAGACCCCGGCTTCGTTCTTTCCCAAGGCTCCGGAACGAGACGCCTTTCACCCTGCAGGGGGTCTACACCCCGCTCACGCATGCGGTGCCCCGTGCGGGACAGGGTCTTAAGACGTAAAGGGTCGTGTGCACAGTGCTCCAGGCCCACGGCTCCCACCCGGGGGCAGAGTGAGGCCTGGAACCAGACCCGGAGGGCTCATACCCCAGCTCCCCATACCACTGGCTCAGCAGCCACAGGCCGAGGGCTTAAAACTCTCATCCATCACCCCTCTGTCAAATGGTGGTGTTAGGGGGCACCCAGCTCAGCCCCCAGAAGGGCAATGTGGGCACAGGAGCCCCAGGCCCAGCCTGGCACACAGAATGCTCAGTACACCGGTGGCTGTGGCTGCCCCCTTGCCCACCCCACCACCGGCCTCCACGCAGCATTTGTCAGGACCCCGCACCCCACTTTCCTCGACTGTAAGGTGGGGTGAAACTACCTGCCCACCCTCCATCAAAGGAGATCACAGATTTAACACTGACACATAAAATGGACAGCTAGAGGTGCTACGTGCCTCTCCATCAAATACTGAGCACAAGGAAGGAACTCTGACGTCATCAGGTCCCATCTCACAGGAGAACGGGAGGGGGCCTCTGTGGGCCAGGCAGCTCCCGACTTTCAGGGGCCTTCAGGACAAATCAGGTGGCCCCAAAGCCTTGGCCAGCACCCCAGCCCCTCTTCGGTCAAGGAGCCACAAGTGACACACATGGCCTTCAGGCCTGCCTACGTCTTCCTGGCAGAAGCTGCTAGGTGACAGAGGAATCCCAGGGCCCGAGGCCACAAGAGAGGGCAGCCCAGGCAGCCAAGCCCTTCTGCCCGGTCTCACCACCGGCCTCGAGATGGGGTGTGGAAATGCGGTGGACAGCTCTGTCACCACTGCCCTTTTCCATCTGGTCCCTCAGAGCCAACAGCTGCCAAAACTGCCCTTCGCAGCCCCGAGAACACGGAGCTATACACAGACCCAGAGCGGAGGCCCCAAAGCCAGAGGCCAGGGGGCGGAGGACCACTGCCCACTTGGCCCACCATCCCCAGGGAGGCAGCTACCCCTGTCCTCGGGGCTCATGCAGCAGGCCCGGGGACCAATCGGGGACGGGGGGAGCCCCGGACAGAGGCAGGAGACGAGCCCGTCCTGGCACTGCATCGACCTACTGCATCACCCAGAGCGAGAACCTTCCTGTCTGGGCCTCAGTTTCCCCACCTGTACAACCTTCATGCTCATCCCGAGGCCCCTAAAAGTTCTTCCAGGGAGACTGAGGGTGGTGACGGCCTGCTTGCCCGGAGAGCGACCTGGAACACTGTGGTCAGAAAGCAGTTTTGTTCCCCGCTGCACCCGCAGGGCCAGGCAGCATGGGCTCAGCACCCAGCAGTCCCCAAAGCTTACTAATCGAGAGAATGAGTGAACAGCCCTGAAGGGAGCACGGGGGGTGGGAATAGTGTACAGGCCTGCAAGAGGCCCCGTGGTACCAAATCCTCTGGGAAGAGATGGAATCTTCTTCGACAAGAAGCGACAGCTGGTCAGAGGCCCCAGGCTCACTCCAGGCCCAGGACTGGAGCAGGTGACGGAGCTCCATCCTGGGCAAGCCAGGCCAAGGGCATCGGGCACCCCGGGAACTGTCCAGCACTCATCCAACACTCTCCCCTGGTTTTTGGTTGCTGGTTTGTAAAATTCTGGGTGTGGCCCCGAGCTCCCCAGGCCCTCGGCTCTGGGGCACCAAACCTCAGGAAAGCCCACCCCACTCTGCTTTGCAGCCCCTACACCAGCCTCCCTTTCTCATCCTGCAGCAGCCAGAAAGATCTGGTCACAAACCCTCATGAGCACCTCACAGCTTCCTGTGAGTCCCCACTGCTCCAGCAGAAAGGCTCCACCCCCAGCCTGGCATTGCGGGCGCACTCCTCTGCCCACCGGCCTCTTCTCCTGTTGCTTCCTCCACCCTGTGCCCTCCAGGCCACTCACCCTGAACTTGGCTCCCTCAAGGCCAAGCTCTCCAAGGCCTCCAAGCCCTTGCCCAGGCAGTGAGCCCCACCAGAACCACTGTCTTCTAACTTGGTGGTCCAAGAAATCATCCCCCTGGGTGGCAAGCACCTGTGGGCACCCCTGGTACCCCACTGGCCACAGCAGGTGGGAGCGTCAAGGCGGACAGTGCAGAGGACAACAGGGGCCCAAACACTGCATCCCACATCAGCCCTGGACCAGTCTCCCTGCCCCAAGCTTCTCGTTCCCAACATCCGGGTCTAAAGCCCCCTCTCTGTCTTGCTACAGGCTCCACACTGCACAGCCTGGGTGGACCCCCAACCAGCTCACTGTGTGACCCTGGGCAAGCCTCTTAACCTCTCTGTGCCTCAGTTCATCGAAGACCCTATGCCACAGGACTGATATGCAGATTGAATGGGTTCCTGCAGCTAAAGTGCTATGCCCAGTAACTTTATAACATCTGTTATTGTTATTATTAAAAGGCCCCTCTGACAGCACAGCAATCCTGTGTCCTGAGACTTCTTCACTGCCAATCAGAGGAAGGAAAACAAAAAACAACTGTCCTCACCCTGTGGCAATGGCTGAGTCAGAAGGACCCGACCGCAGGGTCCACTGAGACCCACAGGGCACCCATCAGTGGCAGTTCCCCACCCTTGCTGGTAGGAGAATCCGACTTTAAGACATGCAAACCCGGGGCACAGGGCCCCATCCAGGAGCCCAGTAAGGAGAGCTGGGCTGTAAGGAGAGCAGGGTCGAGGCTGAATGAGCCATTCTCAGGCCCCTCTGCCCCCTGCAGAGACGTTGTTCACATGCTCAGAAGCAATCCCTGAGGCCACAGCATCAGGACAAAGAGCCCTGCCCCCACCCTGATCCTGTGGGTACAGTACTGATGTCATCCTTTCTGCCAGGGCTGGGACCTGCTGCAATCTTGGTACTCCTCCGAGAACAACCATCAGCACCATCGCACCCACTTCCTGGACATGCCCGGCCCTGTGCTGAGGGTGTTCCCTGGATTCTCTCAGAATCCTCAATGCCCCTCAGGGCAGCATCGATATCTATGCCCCTTTCACTGAGACTCAGAAAGGTCAGGCAACCTGCCAAGATCACACAGCCAGGAAGTGGCAGCCCCAGAAAGGCACCCAGACCTCCAGACACAAAGTCCGTGGCCCCTGAATGCCACCAGATGTCCCTGTCCAGGGCTCTTCGGGGCCTGGCAAGAGCTGGATGGAGAACTTTCCAAGGACAGTCTCTAAGATGCGCAGGTACGTGGCCACCTCAGCCTCCAGTTTTCGCATCTCCTGTCAGGGACCCGCCACTGATATTCCACGGCTGGGCACCACAGATCCCTCCTGGACAAGGGAAAGTGGCCCCAGAAGAAGCGTCCCGCGTGTGCTAGCAGCGGAAGCACCAGATCCCAGGGCTGTGACCTTGGATGGGTCCAGAGACTCCCTGGGCCTCAGTTTCCTCTCTGCAAAATGAGGCTGAGGCCCTTCAGTCCTTAAGCCAGTACCCAGTCCCTGTGGTGTCTGCCCGGGGGGGATGGACTCCACCCTCCCACCCTCCTCGGACTCAGCAATCTCTCTGCCTGTCTGCGGGGAAACAGGAAGGGCAGGAGGGAGCTGCAGAAGGCAAAGGGAGGAAGCCGCCCTGTTCTGGGGAAGCCTGGCCCAGCCCCACGCTGATGGGGCTAGCTTCTGCGGAACCTCCTGGGACCAGGAATGAGAAGGCCGAGCAAAAGTCACTCCCACCTCGATTCGAATCCCACCTCCGCCATTTCTTGGCTGTGTGACCTTGCATAGGGGAACGCCCCTCTCTGTGCCTCTGTTTTCCCCATAAGAACCGGGAAAAATGCAACCGCGGCCTCCCCAGGAGTCACCAAGTCGAACCACAGAAAGCAAGTGCTGGGGGTCCGCCCCGGGCGCTCCGAGCGGGCTGCGGAGGTCGGGCTGCCCCCGGGCTGTGTGGCTCCGGGCTGGGCGAGGCCCAAGAAGCACTCTCCGCCCGGCGTGTCCCGGGCCGGGGTCCCGGGCGCAGCGGCCCGCCCTGCGGAAGGCCGCTCGCCTCGCACCCCCACCGCCAGGCGCCGCGGGGACCCCGGCCGGACGGGGCGCGCCCGCAGTGACAGCCGCGACGCGGCGCGGGCCGGCAGGACCCCCACGCCCCACCCCCGCGCGGCTCGGTCCCCTCACCAGGGCCGACTAGGACGCTGCGGCAAGCGGGTAAGCCGACCCGGCAGTCGCGGCCGCTGCCGCCGCGGGCTCGGCTCAGGAGAGGGTCCGACTCCGCCATGGGGTCGCCGCGCGCCGCCGGGACCCGCGCAGAAACTCGGGGCAAGAGCAACGAGCTGCACTGCGCAGGCGCAGTGTCCCCGCCCCTGAAGTTCGGGAGGAGGAGCGAACAGCACTGTGACGCAGGGGATGCCCTTGGCTACCAACCAATGAGGACGGAGGTCTCGCGGGTGGAGGCGGGGCTTCCAGGGCCTCGCCGCTCAGTTTTCTTCCACCAGGGAAGAGCCCACAGGACCCTCCCAGAGCTGGGAGGGAAGCGTTGTCCGAGAAAGACTCCGGGCCCTAAAGCGGTAGCATCACCTGGGCACTGGGTAGGAATGCAAATTCCTAGGCCCTCCCCTACCTGCTGAACTAGAAACTCTGGGGCCAAGGCCCAAGCATCTGTGTTTTGCGTGAGTGTTGGGTATGTGGGGATGACCGCAAAGGACACCTCCCCAAATGGAACTCTGATAATGAAATTAGGATTAAACATAATGGAGGGTAAAGTTTAAAAAGACAAATGCCACACTTGAGAAAATATATACAACATATATAAAAAGTGTTTGCAGCATTAATATAGAAAGAACTTGTTTTCTGTTGCTGCTGAGACACATGACCACACAATTAGCATAAAAGAACTCCTGTTTATTACCTCCGAGTCCTGGAGGTCAGAAGTCCAGCAGCTGGGCCAGCTTCTCATCCGAGGGCCGTACAAGGCCTAAGTCAGGGTGTCAGAGCCTGGGGCAGGCTCATCCAGGTGGTTGGCAGAATTCACTGCCATGGAGCTAGGACTGAGGTCTCCATTTCATTTTTTTTTTTTTAGATTTTTTTTTTTATATTGGGGAAGGGGAACAGGACTTTATTGGGGAACCGTGTGCACTTCCAGGACTTTTTTCCTGGTCAAGTTGTCCTTTCAATCTTAGTTGTGGAGGGCGCAGCTCAGCTCCAGGTACAGTTGCCATTACTAGTTGCAGGGGGCGCTGCCCACCATCCCTTGCGGGACAGGAATTGAACTGGCAACCTTGTGGTTGAGAGCCCACTGGCCCATGTGGGAATCAAACCGGCAGCCTTCTGAGTTAGGGGCATGGAGCTCTAACTGCCTGAGCCACCGGGCTGGCCCAGGTCTCCATTTCTTGCTGGATGTTGTCCGGGGACATTCTCAGCTCGTAAACGTCACTGCATTTCTTTGCACATGGCCCCCTCCATCATCAAAGCCAGCAGGAAAGCATTGGATCCTTCTCATGCTTCAAATGAGATGCTTCAAGATGCTCCCAGGCTCTCAGACTTCCCTCTGCCACATCTCTTTGCTGTCAAGGGCTCATGTGATTACACTGAGCACATCAGATAACCTTTGCAGACAATCTCCTTACAGTATTTAAGATCAGCTGATTAGTAAGTTTAATTACATCTGCAACATCCCTTTTGCCTCTAACCTTCCATAACCACAGGCATGATGCCAGGAGTTGAAGGTCATAGGGCTAAGAGTCTGCCTCGCACAGAGCTCTGAAAAATCAGTTAAAAAAGAAAAAAAGACTGAATTCTCCACAGATTGGAAAGGGGCAAAGAACAAGAACCAGATGTTCACAAAAGAACTATCAATGGTGAATGCTTGAAACACAACACCTCATTAGAATACAGAGATGCCAATTAGAATAACAATGAAATCATTGAGCACATCAGCTGGCAAGTATTTAAAAGATGGTGCAGCTCCAGAGTGTGAGACTGTGGCTATCCCAGGAGGGTAGTGAGAAATCGCAGGATGTGTTCATGTATTCAATTTTTTTTTTTAACAAGAAGCATGCATTTTAAAATTTGACAAAAGTATTTTTATTCTGAAAAAAGGAAATAATAGATGCATGCAGCTCTCTGCAAAAATGGCCCGTGACCCAAGACTTGTCTTACTGCAATTAAAGAATTCCCTTGGTATTGAGGCAGGTTAGTTAGTGTGAAATCAGGCAGTTAGAGACTTCTTGGCAGATAGAACAAAAACAGAATAAAAACAGAACACACCCGGACAACCGTACCAGGGCAAAAATATCATCCATCATGCTCTGGGGCAACTGGGTTTTTCAAAGGTCTCGCCCAGGCTGAGCAGTAGAGCGAGTCTGGGAAACATCGTATCCATAGACACGAACATTCCAGCATTCCCCTCCCAGGTACAAATAATGATATATAAACACCAGCTTTTGGCCTTAGCTAGTGGGCATCCCAGTTTCGGGTACCCCCTCCCACTCGGGAGCTGTAACTCTTTGCTTGCTATAATAAACTATCTTCCTGTGCAACTCTTTGCCTCTCCCTGGACCGTGTATCCATTCTTCAGCTCCACGAGACCCGGTATTCACTAAGCAACACCCTACATCAATATTTGGGTGCAAACTCACAGAGACACAAGGGGCGAGTGGAATTGGGCGCAGTGTAAGCAAACATTTACACCGGCTTCACGGTCAAGGGAGGCTTGTTTGGATGCAGTGGGGGCGGGGTGGCTAACAGAAGGAGCTCTCACAATCAACCATGGGAGAGGGGGTCCAGTGTGGTCCAGCAGCAGGGCACTGACCCTCAGATCCCATTGTACTGCCCTTGGTCCAGCCAGACTGCCCCTGGGGTGCAGGCAGATGGCATCTGGGCTGTGTCCGTCACTAGCTCTCAGTAGGTCAGTCAGTACTTACGGGTGCCTGCAAGGACAGAAAGGGCCGGTGGGGCCTTCTGGGTAGCTGGGTCCTCCCAGCAGGCTTGCTGTCCCATGAGTGGGTCTGCCGGGCCCTGAGCACTGAGTAAGCAGGGCAGTGTTGAGGGAGCAGTGCTGGCCTGAGAAATGCCAACCTGGCCTCTGTATGACCATAACAAATAACCCCCAGATTCTGTGGTTTAAAACCGCACTTGTTGTCTCCCAGTTTTTCTTAGACTGGCATCGGAATGAGGCTTAGCTGGGTGACTTGGGCTCGGGGTCTCTCCAGGGCTGCAGCCAGCTCAAGGCTCAAGGTGGGTCCAGACTTACTCGGCGGCCGTTGGCTGGTCTCATCTCATGGGCTGTTGGACTGAGGGCCTCAGTTCCTCGAAGTTTAGTGCCTGGAGGTGGCCCTCAGTTCCCTGCCTTGCGGCCTCTCCACAGGACAGCTCACGACACGGCAGCTGGTTCCATCAGAGGGAATAATCCAGAAAAGCCAAAAGAGTAGGACTAACAGTCCTTCTTGACCTCGACTCAGAAGCAAGATCTCATCACTCTCGCTCTGTTCGATTGGTCAGAGGTGCACTGGGTCCAGCCCCGCTCAGGGAGAGGGAATGCAGCCAGTACTCCAGGAAGTGGGGACTTTGGGGGTCACTTTAGAAGACCGTCTACCACAGTAGGTGACAAGTGAGGCTTTGTTTTCATGTTATTCCTGTGCCCCTAAAATCATCTCCCAAGCCACAATTCTCATCTGGTTCTCACCTCCGCCCTGTGAACCAAGACAACTGTCACTCTCCCCATGACACATGAGGAAACTGAGGCTGGGGGTGCTCCATGCCATTCCTCCCAAGGTTGCATTGCCCAGTGGGCTGGAGGCACCATGTCTGAAAACAGCCGTGGCCCGCCATCAGCTAAGTCCCGGAGCACAGGACCCGCGTAGGGTGGGATAAACCCCGGGTGGGCAGGCCACAGTCAGGCCTGGGGAGGGCCAAGCTGGGCCCTGCCTAGAGCAGGCTTACGTCACTGTGCAAAGCCATAAAGCAGTGGCTCCCTCCTGCAAGTGAGCCCAGCCCAGAGGAAGTCACAGGGCCGAGCCCAAGCCCCTGGTTTGCAAAGTAGTTGAGAAAGGGGGTCCTTGGCAGGAACCCAGTCCCTGCCCTGCCCCCAGGCAAGAAAACAAACCTGAGATTCATAAGCGGACAGTGTCCTCCTCTCTCACCCCCCTCCACCCACACACACACCATAAATGAATGAAGAATCTGCCCACTCGCCCACAGCTGCATTGCCAATGTTGCTTTTGTTGCCCATCCTGTCCCTTGGAACCTGCAGTGGAGAAAAGCGTCCTCTTGGGGGGGACACTGAATGGCTCAGCGTGAGGATCACTTCATGTCGTCCCAGGGCCACTGTTGGAGGCTTGTGCTGTCCACAGAGAGCTTTTTTCTCCAGGGATATGCACCTGCAGGTTGCACCAAACTTGGTTTGAATGTCAGAAGTATCCCCTTCGGCTCCCAAACGTGTGCCCCGAGCTATGTTACTTTGGGACAAGTGCCAACCACGTCTGTGTTTAGTTCCCACTTTGTCTTACAGGGGAAACAACAGAAACTTTCTGCAGAAGCTGTGCAGGTGCATAAGTGGTTCCAAGAGGGCCCCTGCCACCCTCGCAGCCTGGAGGCCCTGGCCATTGCGGGCTGGGCACTCTGGGCCCACTCTAGACTCTTCTTGTCACATTCATTTCCTTCCTGGATGCCTCAGCCCACTGCCCAGGGCAGGGCTGGGTTTCCTGTTACCTGCGTGAGCAGTGAGCAAGGGACCCACCTGGGTCTTTCTAAAGATAGCTTCATGGTTGTTATTCATTCATTCACTCACTCATCCATGCATCTATTAGGCACCTACTGCATGCCAGGAACTGACCTAGGCACTATTGACTGATACAAAAAGTGCTTATCGTAATAGTTTCAAGTGATTTCTAAAAGCACATGGAGAGGAAAAAAAAGCACGTGGCAACGTGGGAAAAGCACGGACCCTGAATCCTTCAGATCCGAGTTTATACCCCTCCCCACCACTGGCCTCGTGAGCTCTGGCAGCCGCGACACCTCACTGGGCCTGGTCTCTGCACCCATAAAATGGGGTCTGCAGCAGATGGGACACACAGTATGGCCTCCGTCCCTCTTCCTGCTCTTCCACCCACCTCCCTCTCTGTCATCTCTGGGAGAAAAATAACACAGTGTGTTAAGATGACAAAGAACTCTCAAGTCCCTGTGGCACTTGAGCCTCGAAACTCCTGCCAAGAGGAGCACAGCAATTCTCTTTCGGCTGCTCTGGGGGAAACTGAGACTTAGAGAGGCCATGTGCTTCGTCCAAGGTCACACAGCAAGTGAGGGACACCAACCCAAAGCCGGGCCCACGACCCGAAGGAAGGGCTGTGGGCTAAGCAGGGGCCACAAGCAGGGGCAGTGGTGAACACACCCCTTGTTCATGCCCTGGGGGCCATATTAGGAAAACCAAATAATTTTCGGGTCAGCACAGGCTGCACTGGCTATTTTGAGTTCTCTTACATGACACAAGAGACAAGAATCTGGGGAGAACCGAATCACTTGTCACGTTGGGAACTGAGTTGTGGTGGCATCCACAGGGCCTGAAGGTGACGAGGGCCAGCAGGGCAGGCGGGAGAGCGGAGAGCCGAGGCCGAGCCCAGAGGCCTGCAGGGTTGGGGTGCAGCACTGGGGAGAAGGCCCATGGAGAGCCTGGATTGAGGGCCTGGGAAAGGCCTGGGCTCTGTGGGGCCTGACTGGAAGGCCACTGGCCAAGGGGGCACCTGGGGCCTTACCAGGTGAGACCAAAGCACAGACATGTCTTCCTGGTCTGGGAACCCCTGAGACAGGGTCTGAGGATTAGGTCTGAGACAGGGAGAAAGCTGCAGAAGGGAAGTTATCAGCTGGCAGCAATTAGGCTCAGTCCCCTTGGGGTCCTCGTAGAACGAGCCCTGGGGTATCATCACCTCGGGACAAGGAAGCTAAGTGTCCCTCCCCAAACCCCTGCAACACTGGCAGTTGGCCAGGGGCCACTCCTAGGGCACGGAGCTCCCTGCACAGAGAGACGCAGGCATGGGCAGGAGGACACCATCGGCCTGGCCTGGATTGGTGACAATACCTCCGGCACCCATAGCATCCGAGGCAATGAGACCACCCCACCCAATCTGCCCGGCATCAGCCAGGCCCCTGGGGCAGTCAGGCCTGCCCTTAGGCGGTGACCCTCTCATCAAGGAGATGGAGAATGAGAAGAGCACCTGAGAAAGCATAGCACACGTTGGACCGGTGCCAGGAAGGGACTGCTAGACAGATAAACACGGTGTGGCGTGGCCATGCAATGGCTTGGTATTCAGCCGTAGAAAGGAATAAAGTGCTGAATCTCCACAATAACCGTGCTCAGTGGATGAAGCCAGATACAAAAGGCCGCGTGTATGGTTCCATTCACGTGACATGTCCAGAACAGGTAAACCATTTAGAGACAGAAAGTAGGTTAGTGGTTGCCAAGGCCTGGGGTAACATGGAGAGGGAGGATGGGGGGTGATGCCTAGTGGCTACAGGGTTTCTTTTGGGGGTGATGAAAGTGTTCTGAAATTAGAGTGGTGGTGGTTGCACACCCCTGTGAGTATACTAAAACCACTGACTTGTATACTTTAAAAAGGTGAATTTTATGGTAAGTGGATCATGTCTCAATTCTAAACAGCCCACACAGGGCAGGCCATCTTTAGATGAGATGGTCAGAGAGGGCTTCTGGGAGGAGGTGACATTTTAGCTGAGGTCTGAAGAAGGAAGAGTTGGCCATGGGGTGGGGCAGCAGGGGGTGTGGCGTGGGGGGGTGGGTTGACACCAGACTGGTGGCAATGAGCTTGAGGGGAGACGACCACAGAAAGGTGAGGGGGCAGCAGAGGCCCCAAGGGGCCTGGCATCCATGCTGAGGGGGGCAGCTCATTCTGGGAGGCTGCTGGAGGGTCTCACACAAGAGATAGAGACACAATGGAATTTATGTTTTTAAACGTGGTGGGAGGGGGCTTGTGGATCAGAGGGGGCAGCAGGCAGACCCCCAGGAGACCAGATGGCTCCTGGGAATCACTGGGACAGTTGCTAGTGCTAAGCGGTATGAACATGATGTCACCACCATGACTTAAGAGGGGTTGTAGGGGGGTCACCTTGCTCAGTGTGGCCATTTGCACCCCACAGTGTCTTACAGGCACCTCTGCCCTGAGGTGATGAACCCCAGGTGGGGAGAGAAAAGTCCGGGGGTGCCACAGCACAGAAAGGGGGCTCATCAGGAGGCCCACATCAGGGCCAGAGGGAAGGTAAGCTGTGGATGAGCAATAGGCGGGGCCGGAAGATGACCCCGTGCTGCCTGGAAAGCAGCTGGACGTTGAGCCTGCTGCCAGGCCAGCTGCCCGGGGCTCCTCGGCAGAGCACAGGTCCAAGGGGCAGAGAGGACCAGGACCAGGGAGCCTGGAAACGGAGGCCCCCCTGGACTCGAGGCTGAGGAGGGCTGGTCCTGTCTCACCCTGCAGGGGCCTAAGCCAGGCTCGGGGACCTGGTGGTTCATGGTCTGTTCACGGAGAAGCCCCCACCCCGCTCAGGCGGCTGATGGACCCTGTGAGCCCCTCAGAGAGCAGCAGCTGAAACCAGGAGGCCAGTCCGAGAATAATGCCAAGGGACTTCTGCTCCCCTTCAGAGCTGGCTGAGTGTGCCACACTGGGGACGATGGTCCCATATCAAGTGTCTGCTGTGTGCCAGGTCTTCTTGGGGTATTTGGTCAGCAAAGAATCAGCCGTGGTGCCGTCCCTGAGGAAAGGCAGGCAAACACAGGACAGTCAACTAAACTGCGCACTCCCAAGGGACAGGAGCCAGGACTGTCTCATTCACCCCACCTCAGAAGCTGGACACATAGTAGGTGCTCAACAAACGTTTGTTGAATGCCTGACTGAAGCCATGTGTGTTGAATGGAGGCAGTGGTGACAGCACTTAGGAAGGAATGACAAACCGAGCGTGGGTGGAGAGTGAGGCTTTCTGGGGAGGCTTCCTGGAGGAGGTGACATTCAAACTGGGTCCTGCGGGATGCATGGGAGTTTTCCAGGGAATAACAGGTACAGAGAACCTCATGAGCACAGACCTAGAGGTAGGAAAGGGCCTGCACCAACCGGGAAACTGAGCCGTCCATGCCTGGGGCAGGGGTTGGAAAGCTAAGCGACTCCTCCAGGAGGGCCTTGGCCCTCGGGTCCCTCTGCCAGTTCCGTCGGGCTGGGCCACACTAAGATGGGCCAGCAACTCCCTAACTGGTTGGATTCCTTTCACTCTCCGAGTTTCTGTCTTGGCAGAGGGTCAACCTGTTCCCAATTCCTGAAGCTTCCTTCCCAGATAAAGCTGCAGACACATAGGCCCAGGACAAGGGTAAGGGAGCCCTGCATTTCTGCTGGAAGTGACCTCAGTGTAATTCAGAGCCAGGGGGGTGAGCACTCACCATCTTGGGGAGCAACCTAAGGCCCAGCCTTCACTTTGCAGAACCCCCTGCGTGGAATCCCCCCACAGAAAGACACCTCAAAGACATGTGGTCATGCCCTCTCCTATAGCCAGGGACGACACTAGTAATCACGGTGTGTCCTTGGGGTGGAGGGTGCAGCCCCAGGGCTCAGCAAACTGCCCAAGCTGGAATTCAGCCCCACTCACCCTCTCAGCCAGGTGCATTTCCAGAGGGCGCAGCCCAGAGACAGTGCATGGTGGCCCTGCTTGCAGCCCTCTTCCCAGGACTTCTGCAGTCCAGGGACAGGGGCCTGAAAAGGCCCAGATCCCCAAGCGTGTCATGCTCTGCTCTTTGGCACTGCTCATTTCATTGAAGAATGGCCCCACCGTGAGCTGTCAACAACCCTTTAACTTTCAGGACAGATGTTTCTGCTTTTATTTAGAAAGTGAGTGTGAAGGCAACTTTGGGAAGAAGGAACAGTGATGCTATAGTGTTTGGGTCGCCCAAAGTTCCCCTACAAAAATGGACAGAACACCTCGGATAGCCAAACCCAAACCTCATGGATCACATCCACAGGGAAACCAAGAGGCAAGGTGTCCACAGCACGCCAGAAGGTGGGGACCAAACACCAACTGCAAGACCTACGAGAGTGGTATCAGCCACTGCAAGAGAGGATAGGGAGGGAAGTCGGCGGGGCCTGATGATCCTGGGAGCAAGCTTGGAGGTCCCACCACAGAGCAGGAGTCACAACCGAGAGGGGGACCAGGCAGGCTTCCCCTGGCAGTGAGTGTAAGGGGACAGCAGTAGGCCCAGGTGTGGCAGCAGTCTAGGCCCCAGGAACTAACAAAAAACACAGCCTCCTTCCAGGACAAAGCCTCACAGAGAGGAAACTGCTGGGGAAAGCATCCGAAAGGACAGGAAGGGGACAGTGGGAGGATACAACAGAGATCGGCTTATCTCTCCTTCAAAAATATTCAGAAAATTTCATCTCACTGGGAAAATCATGAGCAACGGAAAAGAACTATAGTCAAGACCCAAGTACAAAGACACTACATGGGGGAGAGAATGAGGAGCAGAATGACAGCCCATGAAGACATGCCAAAAAGATAATGTCCTCCAAACACAAAAGCCTTGAGTTTCCCAATCTGTTCTCTGTTTCTATGAGTTTGGTGTTTTGGGATTCCATACACACGAGGTCAGACAATTAAGTTCATGAACTCATCCTAGAAAAAGTGCTACATACCTCACTGCTGAATATCACTATGGTCACCTTTGAAATACTCCCTTTGGGAAGCTATGCACTGATGCCAAGGCCTCCCTTTAAAGCAATTTTGGAACTCTTTTTCTGGAATGACCATCAGAGCTGTCATCGTATTACCCTTGATGTCCTGAATGTCATCAAAATGTCTTCCTTTCCTCTTTTTTTTCCTTTTTTTAAGGCGGGTGCAGCTCAAAGTGGCCCATGCAGGGATCGAACTGGCAACCTTGGTGTTAGTAGCAATGAGCGCTAACCAACTGAGCTAACCAGTCGCCCAAAATGTCTTCTTTTCAATATTTCCTTTATCTCTGGGTAAAGAAAGAAGTCACTGGGGGTCAGATCAGGTGAGTAGGGAGGGTGTTCCAATACAGTTATTTGTTTACTGGCTAAAAGCTCCCTCACAGACAGTGCTGTGTGAGCTCGTGCATTGTCGTGATGCAAGAGCCATGAACGGTTGATGAAAAGTTCAGGTCGTCTAACTTTTTCACGCAGCCTTTTCAGCACTTCAAGTAGTCAACTTGGATAACTGTTTGTCCAGTTGTTAGAAATTCATAATAAATAATCTCTCTGATATCACGAAAAGGTTAGCAACATCGTTGCAACAAGTTCATGAACTTAACTGTCAGACCACCTGAGATGACAGTATTTGTCTTTTTCTGACTGGTTTATCTCACTCAGCCTGAGGCCCTCAAGATCCATCCATGTTGTCGCAAATGGCAGGATTTCCTTCCTTTTCATGGCTAAATAGTGTCTATTATTTTATATATTAAGAAACTAATAGAAGTTGTAAAAGAATAGCTTACATCAGAATCAGAAAAGAAACTCAGAAACGAAGCAATTGGAGAAAAGGAAAATTTGAAAAGAGGTGACAGAACTTAGAAAAGAATTAAAATAATTTAAGAAACTAAGACTATAACTAATGGAAACATAAGAGCAAATGAATACTACAAATACAGCCCTAAGAAAAACAGACTGTGGAAAGCAGGAACATTTAAAAATCAAAAAGAAATATTGAGACAAAAAAAAAAGATGGTAAGGGAAAATTATAGATATGGAAAATCGGCAAAGAAGATCCAAGAAACATACAATAGGAATCCCAGAAGAAAACCAAAGCAATGGAACAGAACAAGAAACAAAAAGTATAATCCAAGAAAGTCTCCTGAAATAAAAGCATTTTAAAACCACATGATGGATGAGCTCACTGCTCAAGAGTAGGAAACCAATTATCAAAGAGCAAACAGCTGAGGGACGTAGGGTGCTAGGTAGAGTATGATGGAAACCACAAGAACAAAGGACATTATGCTCAGCGAAAGAAGCCAGGCACAGAGGGACAAACACTGTGTGGTTCCACGACAGGAGGTCCCTGGAGGAGTCAGATTCACAGAGACAGAAATTAGGGTGGTGGGGGAGGGGGAAGGGAGGAGACGATGGGCAGTGAGTGTTTCATAGGGACAGAGTTTCCACTTGGGCAGATGAAGTTCTGGGCATGGATGGTGGTGATGGGGGTGCAAAGTGTGAATGTACTTCATACCACAGAACTGTGCACTTAAACATGGTTAGCATGGCACATTTTACGTTGGCTGTATTTTACCTTAATTTTTTTTAAAGATGCTGGTCGTTTTTTAAAAGTTTTATGACTTGAAATACACACACACACTGTAATCTGTGTGATCTGTTCAGCTGGCAGATGGAACCAGAGCTCAGGGGAAATTCCAGATCAAACTGCTGTCCCAGGAGCTAAACAATCTTGACTTTCATCTGGAAAACAGCGACTTCTGCCAGAAAGTTTGGGAAGCATGGCCTCCCACAACAGAAGACACCTGAGCACTCAGACTTGAGGCTAAGTCTCCAGTCCTGCACTAGTGCCAGGGAAAACGGTGACTAATTGGATGTGGGCGTCAAGGCACATTTTCATTTTGTTTGCACACATGTGCCAATGGCAGGCCTGAACCCAACTCCAGAAGGTGATCTCGGGTTGAGTGCAGCACCACCCCTGGCCTCCCTCCCTCCTGCTCCCCCACCCCTTAGTCAGGAGTCTTTACACCAGTGCCCAGGAGGGTCTGACAGCCACCTTGACGGCTGCTAGAAGCTTGACTCTTGCCCTGCACTGCCTAGTTTTCGCAGGTGTCACAATGACCCACTGAAAGGGGCAATGGTGACCTGAAGACAACTAAGATTTGCTCGGGCAGGGGTGGGTGTGGAGGGGAAGGAGGAGGGGTGTAGATGAGCAGAGGGGCACCGAAGCTGAGATCACGGTTGCCCATGCAGTTTAAGCAGGTCAGGGCAGGGGAGCCACGATGCTGGACTTCTGAGGTGTGAGTAGCTCGCACAGTGGGGCAGAGTGGTGGCCAGGCCACCGGCAAGGAGTCCGGGCAGGAGATGCCAGAGGCCTGCACCCGGAGAATGGCCGCGGGAAGGGAGAAAAGTGGACACAGCTGGGAAGTGTCTGGACATCAGGGACGTGAGGAATTGGAAACTGAACAGAGTCTCAAACTAGAAAGACGGGAAATCAGCCAAGGCCCAGTGCCTGGAACATCCGATCTATGGTTCCAGGAGGTGGCACTACACTGGGGCTTGCAGGGACCTGGAGACCCCACCACCCCCAGCCTTGTCACATGCTCCCTCCCACGCCTGCCCGCCAGCCACCCTCTCTGTTCCCCTAACACACCAAATCCTTGCCCACCGGGGGGCCTTAGCGCCTGCTGTTGTCTATCCTGCAAGGCTTTCCTGTGGACTCAGTGAGTAACTGGCTCCTGTCCTTCCCCCATTCAGACCTCGGCTCAAGCAGAAAGTGCTTCCAGCCTGCTCTCCATCAATAGGCCTATCTGTCACCCTGCATGAGCTTCCTCTTGCTACTGTAACAAATGACCACAAACTTAGTGGCTTAAACAACACACATTTATTCTATTGTGGTTCTCGAGATAAGAAGCCCAGAAGCAAGGTGTCTGCAGGGCTGGATCCTTCTAGAACCCCTAGGGGAGAATCCATTTCCTTGTCTTTTTCAGCTTCTGGAGGCCACCTGCATCCCTGGCTCTGTGGCCTCTTTTTCACGTTCCTCCCGCCTCTTTCTTCAGACATCCCATCGCCCGCCTGATCTCCTGATAGTCTTCCATCAACACCTCTCTCCCTGAGCGTCCTGCCTCCCTCTTATAAGGACCCTTGTGACTCTATGGAGCCCACCTGGATAATCCAGAATAACCTTCCTATCCCAGGATACTTAGCTTCTCACATCTGCAAAGTCCTTTTCTCCGTGGAGGGACACGTATTCTCAGGATCTGGGGATTAGGACATCAAAATGTTTAGGAGGCCGTTATTTAGCCTGTGCCACACCCCTCCTCGCCCACCATATACTTTTCTATCACCGCAACTCTTCGTCTTCTTCACTGCAATGATCCCAGCTGGAATTCTTCTGTTCATTTGTTTCTGTTTATCACCTGGCCTCTCCCCTCATGTCTGGTTCCTCCATAATTCTTTTCCCAGGATCAGCACTGTTGGTGTTCAGTAACTATGTGTTGAATGAAGATAAGAATGGATGAATGGATGGATGATGGACGGATGGATGATGGATAGATGGATGGATGGATGATGGATGGATGATGGATGATGGATGGATGGATGGATGGATGGATGGATGGATGGATGGACAAATAAATAGCCAGTTTCCCACATGTGGGACAGAGGAAAATGTAGGCTTCTACAGAGATCCCAAAATGTACCTTCTATCACAGATGGTCCAGCCTGGCTGGAGGAGGGCAGAGAGGAGGAGAAGGGGATCCTACTCACCCTTCCCCATCAGGAAAGCTAACTAGACCTTGGAGAGACTTTTTATCTCAAGGGTTGAAACCAAAGGGCCTCGGGGATTTACCTGAGACCCAGACCATGTGCACATTTGCCTGGTCTCCTGGAGGATCTCAGCCACCCAGAAGAGAGAGGGGCCTGGGACCACACAGACCTAAAACCCCAGCCTATCACCACGGAAAGGAATGCAGCACCGACACATGCCACAGCCTGGATGAACCATGAAAATGTTATGCTCAGTGAAGGAAATGAGACCACAAAGTGTGTGATTCCATTTCTATGAAATGTCCAGAACAGGCAACCCCACAGAGACAGAAGTACGTGGTGGTCACTGGGGGCTGGGGCATGGGGGAATAGGGAGGGACTCTAACGAGTATGGGGTTTCTTGAGTGTGGGGAGGAGACAAAAATGTTCCGTGATTAGATTGTGGTGATGGTTGCATAACTGTGAATATACCGAAACCATTGAATTGCACGCTTTAAAGAGGCGAACTGTTTGGAATGTGAATTATATCTCGATAGACCAGCTGAGAAAAATGACGACGCAGCCTGTCAGAGCTACAGTGACAGGAGAGGATGGGGTACCATCGAACGCCACCCCCCTCTCCATGGCACAACTGGGGGTTCCCGAAGTTATCAGAGGCAGAGCCAGTGCCAGATCCCGGGGCTCTGGAGCTCTCCTCACATCTCGATGCTCCATGCCCAGGATAGAGATATGGACACGAAGAGGTCCCAGCCCCCGGAGCAGGCCCTGAGGTGGCGGGGGGGGGTGTCTAACAGATACACAGAGTGACTCCCTGGGCCTCAGTTTCCTCATTTCCAGAATCTGGGTACCTCGCCGGCAGGGAGCCTCCCTTGTTTCATTCATCAGTGGATTCCCAGGGCCTAGAACAGGGCCTGGCACATAGTAGGTGTTCAATAAATGTCGGAGGACTCCGTAAGTGGGGGATGTTATGAGGATTAAATGATTCAACTTATGCAGGCCCTGGCTCACAGGACACAGTAAGTGGCAGCTGTAGTTGTCGTTACCATCACTGCACCTGTCCCCTGAGCACATGGAAAAAATGGCAGCAGGAAGGTGAGAACGGGATAAGGAGCGCAAGATCTCCGACTGGAGAGGGGGAGGGGCGTCAGAGCTGCCGGCCTTGGGCTTCATCCACCCCTGCCCGCTTAGCGTCCCCTCGGCCTCACACAGCCCCCTTCCCCTAATCACCTGTGCACACACCTTCCTGCCTCACACCACACAGCCTTTGCTCATACCGTTTCCTGTGCTGCGATGCCTTCCTTCCCCTTCTCACCCGAGTCACTCCTGCCAACTTTCCCCACGGGCTCCACTGTCACCTCCTCAGAGAAGCCGTCCTGATCTCCCTGGAAAGCCTGGCCCTGGCGCCTTCTGTTCAGGCGTGGTTTTCCTTGTGTTTGGGTCATCTGATTTTGGCCTGTTTCCCAGCTTGCCATCACCTGGGGAAGACTCCTTGCCTGTCCTGTTCATCAGCCTGGGGCCCAGCAGGCGCTCTATGAATGCCTGCAGTCTGAGAGGTGTGTGCAAAGGCTCTGGGGCCCGCTGGCTCAGAGGGGCTGACCCGCGACCCAGGGAGCAGCTGAGGACCACAGAAGGGCCCTGGCGGGAGGCAGCCCTGCCCAGAGCCCCCAGTAGGGGAGGATCTTGGCCTGAGGTGGCCTGGGGTGGGGTATGGGACCACAGAGTCTACCTGTGAGGCCTTTGGAAGGGGACAATTCAAAATAAAGTTCTTTTCTGTCGGGCGGGGCCAAGGAGGGCACCTGATGGCGGGGTGGTGGCTGTTTAGTGTGAGGAAGAATGTGAGAGTGGGCAATGCAGGGACGGTGTCCAATGTCCGAGCGGACCGGCACGGGGCAGTCACCGCAGGACTGAGCCCTGAGCCTTGTGGCCGGAGGGAGGAGGTGACTCCATGCTGCCCATACACTGGCTTGGGCAGGGCCCTCTGAGGTGCACACAAGCACTTTTCTACCTGAATCTGATCCCTTCCTCACGGCCACTCTGTGATTCATGTTTTTTTTTTCCCCACCTGACAGGCGAGGAAACTGAGGTCCATCTGACAGGTAAGGAAACTACTGAGATTGGAAGCAGCCACAGAAACCCCACATGCCAGCTGGGCTCTCTCCACTGTGGCTGCAGGAGCCCTGCCTCCAGCTTAGGGACACCTGGTGGCAACAGAACAGCAGCAAACCCAGGCGAAGGATGGCTTTCCCACTGACAAGCACCTCTCATTAGTTTTGAAAGAAACAAATTTCCATACCAAATAAGGTGGTGGACTCCAGAGCCGCTGCCCACTTCACACAATTCCTTTTAAGTGTCCAGATGCAATTACACTTGGAACTTGCCTGGACTTGGCCTCCCCCAGCCTCTCCCCACCTCCCCCTGGCCTCCCCACATAAACAAGAGGCCCAGCTGGGCCCCAGCTGGCCAGCCCTGGGAAGGAAGGGAGGGTCACCAGCTACCTGCTGCCTGCCCAGCCTCTCAGCCCCTTCAGTAAGCAACTAAAGCACTCCTTTTGCACCTTCCGCGCCCCAGGAGGTCAGCTGGGCCAAGCAGGGAACAACAATCCACACTCCCTCCTCACCTGAGGTTTGCATTTGGGCAGGGACACCCGGGTTCCTGGGGGGGTAGGCGGAGCCGGCAGGAGGTCTGCGGCCCTGGCCCAAGTGCAGGGGAAGCTCTATTTCAGGTTGCCCACAGAGGCACCCCCACACCCCACCCACACACACAAACTGGGCACCATTTGCTCCCGCAGAGAAAGCACTGTTTGGAATTCCCTCGGGCTCCCTGGGCCGTGAGAAAGCTGGCCCAGGGCAGGGGGGCTTTCCCGCGGGGCTCCCTGGGAAGCCACTCCTCACCACCCCGTCCTAAGGCCATCCCTGGGGTACTGCAACCCCCAGGCTTTGGCTTGGTGCCCCAGGACCCCGCGGGTGCTCGTGGGGGAAGGGGGGAGTCGAGGTTGACTCATCCCCCCGCTGAACGCGCGCACACACCAGGCAACACAGCCGCCAATTCCCTGCTCGGCCCCAGGCGAGCGCAGTGATTTTCCACTTGCACCATCTGATTGCCATTAGGGCCGGGAGAAGGGAATTCCTGGTTCCATAAGCCGGCGGGGGGCCCTGAGCAGATTGGGGCGGGGAGTGAGGTGCCACCTGGGTGGCCTCACCGACCTGAGGCCAGGTCTGCCTCTCAAAAGCGCCTGCACCACCTCCTCCATGGAGCCTTCACCCTGCTGCCTCCCGGCTTCTCTGTGTCAGCCCCTTAGCACACTTGAACCACCAGCTGGGACCCGCCTCTCCTGGGCCTGCACGCCCCCGAGAGGCCCCGCTGGAGCCGCGCGAAGGCACCAGGCAAGTGGACAGCCAGGCGCTCCCTCTCCTGGGCAGCGCCGTGGAGCTGCAGGACGCTCCGGAGATTAACAGCTGGACACTGGCAAGAATGCGCGGGGCCAACGTGACGTCACCAGGCAGAGAGATGAGTTCCCAGTGGGGCTCTGGGGGGGCTCCTGAGTGGGCATTCCTTCCCGAAGCCTCATCCCCGCTCAGCCCCTCCTCCTCCTCCCCCCTCCCTCTCCCCTCCCCCCTCCCCTTCCCCCTCCCGCCGGGCCTGGAATTGGGTTTGGGGCGGGTTCTGCTTCCAAAGCCATCTTCTCCGGCGGCAGGCGAGGGCTCTCCTCTACTCTGAGCTCGCATTGCCGAGGCTCAGGCCTTACTCTGCGCGGGACTGCTGCCTCGTGGGTCACAGCCAGAGGCAGGCGTCACCGAAGGAGCCCTCCACAAAGGGACAGCTGCAGGTAGCTCCGTGGGGCCCAGGGCGTGGGGGGGCGGAGGGGGCTGAGGATGAGGTCCAGGAACTGGGGCTGCAGGGGAAGGCCAGGCAGAGGAGAATGAGGTGGGCACCTTCAGGGCAGGCACCTCCCAGAAACCACACAGTCCCAAGCAGGAGCCCTGAGACCCCTGACAGGGCTGTCACCTCCTGCAGCCTCTGAGGCTCCAGGAGTCCCAGGGACATTGGGGATCTTAGAGAGTCCCCCTCCTATGTGGCAGGCCCTGGCCTTCTGGAAGTTCCTGGTCCCCAATCTGTCCTCCACTTCCAGCTCCTGCCCTGTCCTGCTGTGGGTTGGGGCTCCCCCTCTGTCCCTCCACCACCCTCACCAGCAGCTGTCCAGCTCTGAAAGGGTGGGGAGGGAACACCCAGCGGGCAGCATCCCAAGCCTGGTGAGATGGCTCCCACTGCTCTCACGCACTAGGGGCACGCCCCTCTTTCCATCGGGTGCTGAGCTCCCACAGCTGTGGGGCCGGCTCCGGGGTGGACACCAGGGAGGGGTCAGCCTGGGCAGCCACGGGAGACTGGGTAGCTGCATCCCCCCACCCCCAGGCCCAAAGCTCCTGATGTGGTGTTGGCGTTGGATGGAGGCCTGGAGATCTTCTGGAAGGTCTCTCTCAATCCCCCCACCCCCATAAACCTCTTCAATCCAAATTGTGAGCCAGGGAATTGAGGACCTGGAGAGAGAAAATGCTGGCTCTCTGTGTCTGGGGGGAGTGACAGCCAGCGCTCTCAAGCCCAGCCCTAGTGGCAGCCTGGGGACAAAGAAAGGGGTTGGGAAGATGGATTGGAGAAGTGGGGTCTGATGGTTCCCACCTGTGCCTCTTGGAAGCCAGCCTCACCTAGTAGCCTTGGAGCCCTGGGCATAAGGAGCGGGGAGGAGATGAGGAGATTCCTCAGGCTGGGGGAGGCAGACAGGTGGCCACAGGGACCCATCCTAGGGCCTGTGTTTTGAGGGGGAGGGTCAGGAGTGAGCTGAGCTGGCAGCTTTTTTCTTTCTTTTTTGTCTGCTTTAGCGGAAGCTAGCTGTCACAGGCCAGAGCCTGACCTGAGGAGCACAGTATTCTCACATGCACTCACACACGTCCCATGCACATGTCACACACATGTCTTTTTATGGCCCATCTGGGGTCCACTTGGCTTCTAGATCTCTCTGCATGAGTGCAATAGCTTTTCAGATTGCCAGTGGCAGGGCTCAGAGACCACCCATCGAATCAGTCAGCAAAGGTGAGCTCAGGGCCCTGACCACATGCGGGGTCCAAGCTGGGCATCATGGGTAGGTCCCAGCCGGCTGCCTTTGGGGGCACCTGTGTAGTTGGACGTCTGACCTGCCTAGGTGAAAGGGTGAGGCTCTGGATAGCCGGGAACCCAGACCTAAGGGGTGGCGCACGTCTGGAAGGGCCACCAAGAATAGCCACAGTGCAGGGGGTGTACCTGGGGCCAGGAGGGATAGGGGTGAGGCAGGTAGGTTTGGGGTTGCAGGCACCAGGAGAGCTTGGGCAAGCCCCAGCGCGGGGAGAAGCATGCCTGTCGGTGGCAATGGGGACAGTGGCCCAGCTACAGTCAAGACTTCAAGGGGGAGGGAAGAGGCCCAAGGTGCACCCTTCCTAGCACGCGCTCTGTGCAAACCTGCACTGCACACGCATCACCACAAACTCTCACTTATTCTCGCGCACAAGGGCTCCCCCCAACCCCTGCGAGTAACGCCCTGGGGCACCTGTGCAACCCCCACGCTGTCGGGGCAGCTGTCCAGGGTGGCGCCTTCCAACTGCGCGGGGCCCTGGCGTGGAGGGGATCCGGGGAACCAAGGGTTAAAGAGGGATGGGCAACCCGCGCTTACCGCCCCAGCCAATAATGGGCGCGCCTGCCGAGGCCCCGCCCCGCACTGGGAGTGTGGGAGGGAGGGGCGGCAGCCGAGCGGGACGCGCGCGGCGGCGTCTGCAGCCGGGAGGAAGGAATTCCGGGGGAGTGGAGCAGAGCGGGCTGCCCAGCGCTCGCTCCAGGCTGAGGAGAGGTCTAGCAGCCTGCGGCCTGGGCTGTGCCCCTGCAAAGCCCCTTCTCTGCTCACAGCCTCAGTTTCCCCACCTGCACAGTGGTCAGGTGCTTGCCTGCAGGGGCAGAGCTTAGGTTGGGGGACAGGAGTCAATTCCAGGGAACCCCTGGGCAAGAGGACCAATGAGCACTGCCTGGCCAGGGTGGAACAGTCTTTGGCGGGGATGCCCCCACTCCAAGGATATTCACCCTTCCCAGGCCTCCCCACCTGCAGTCCAAAGGGGTGATGGGTATGGGCCAGCTGGCAGTCATTGACACAGGGATTGATGGTGGTAACAATGATGCCGATGGTGACCAAGCTGTCCTGCCTTCAAGGCACCTACAGGAGAAAGACCAGGCACTTTAGCATCTTATAAACACAAGGTCCGGCCAAAGACCTCCTCCACCGGGAAGCCTCCCTGCCTTCGGGCCTGACTGCTGGGAACCCCTGGCGCACTGCAGGCTAAGCACAGAGGCACCCAGGACATATGGGGGGCTCCAGAAATCTGGCACCCAAGGGAGAAGGAGAGGGGTTTCTTCCTCAGCAAGGTCTCACTAGCATGTCAGCACGGGGTGGATGAGGGACCCAGCAGGAGGTGACCTGCTCTGGCCTCCGCAGGACAGTCACTGTGCTTCCCAAATGGCCCTGCTTTTGAGGGAGCCGGGTGATTGCTTGTCAGCCTTTCCTCTAAGGTGAGAGGCCTGGGGACAGGGGTCTAAGTGGGGCTGGAAAGCACAGGTGGCCTGATGTGGCCCTTTCTGCCTTTCGCAGGTGGAGTGTGCCAGTCGGCGGGTGAGCTGTGAGCCGAGTTGTGAGGAATCCAGACTCGCCTGGCCTGGAGATGGCTGGAAACTGTTCCTGGGAGGCCCATCCCACCAACAGGAATAAGGCAAGGCCGCACAGGCACGGCAAGGGGCTCCGCGGCCCCAGGGCTGCAGCGTGGGTGCGGTGGGAGGGGGCACACGTGGCCAGCATCTCCCCTCCCACCCATATGCACTGCACTGCCCAGGCCCCATTCTCTAGCTCAGGACCCACAGGCGGGCAGCAGGGACCCCCTGGGCTGTGTGGCCAGGCATGTTACCTCAGATCTCCAGGGTCCTCATCAGTGATGCCACCACAGGGGACTGGGCACCCTCCAGTCCCTTCCCCTGCTGACCTTGGGGCATCTGTTACCAACCGAGAGTCTCCTTCCATCTCCTCCCTGTGGAGATGGGGTAGTCAGCTACTTCCCATGGCCTGGCCCTGCCAGGAAGCCCTGAGAGGCTGGCTCCAAGGTGGCCGTGATGTCACGTGCTCCACAGAGCACTGCCCGCTCTGGGCCACCCTACCAGGGTTGCTCAAGGAGGATCTATGAGTTCTGGTTTACCTCCCATCTTCAATCACCAGCCAAGGCTGAGATTCTGACAACCCATCGGGTTGACCCAGTCCTTCTGCCCCCACCTCACCCCCAGACCCTTACTTCTCAGAGGGCTTCGAACACTCTGAAATTCCCTCTGAATTCGGGCAAAATACTGTCAAGTTGGAAGGACCTTGGAGTTTACCTAAAGCAGCCTCTTCCACATGTGAGGAAATGGAGGCTTCCATCAGCGTAGTAGCTTGGCTGGGATGAGCCCAGAGGTCGGGGCAGAGCCAGGACCCCTCCCTGGGGCCCTGAACCTCAGACCCTGGCATTTCCCTCCTCCAGTAGTGACCACTATGGAATGGCAGCCAAGGGGAGCAGAGATGGGGCTGGCTGGGGGGAGTGTCCAGAAATCCCAGAGAAAAGTCAGAGCTGGGGAGGGGGCCAGGCTCCAGAGCAGGCCTTTTACAAGGCGGTATGTGTCTGGGGGTGGCAGCTCCACGCCCAGTGACTCACCCAGCCCTCCCGCTCTGACTCCGAGGACGAGGATGAGGATTGCAGGCTTTTTCCAGCCTGGAGAGGCACTGAGTGATCTGACCAGTGAGATTCAGCCCTGCAGCCTAGTCCACTCCCGGTCTTGGAGCTGGCTCTCCACAGGCCTGTCTAGGCCTCTGGTCTCATGAATTACTGGGTCTGGTTCCCCAGGTGAGCAGAGACTACTCTATGGCCTCCAACCAGAAAGGCTAAGTAAATAGCGAGCCAAGGTGTTTGGGGGTTGACAAAACAGAGACATTGAGCCAATAAATGTACTTAGAGGATGATGGGATGCCCGTCAAGTGCTTGCCCTGACCTCACGGAGTCTCCTCAAAGTTTGGCCAACACCCTCCGGTCCCTGTTTACAGATTCCCCTTGACCTGACCCAGAAGTTCTGTCCCTTTGTTACAAGGTATCAGATCCAGAGAGCATCTGGCTTTCTGCCAGAGCTGGGGCCACCTGGAAAGTGGCAGAACTGTCCTGCTTCAAGAACCTTCCCGCTGGTTTTGTTTTGGAGAGTCATGAGCTGTGGGACTGATACCTAGCCTTAGATGGGGGGAGGGGAGAGGGAATGGGGAGGCAAGGCCAAGGCCAGGTTCAGGCGGTGTAGTAAGGAGCTGGGATGGATTAGTGATGTCTGCCAGGGTGTGGGAAGGGCAGTGACAGTGCTTTCGGCAGCCTTTGCACTTGGAGTGAGAGGTCAAAATCCACAGCCTGAGAACTGAATCCAGCTTGAAGATGTGTTGTGTTTGGCCCACACAGTGTTTTTTAAATGTGAACATTTAAAGATCAGGAGGGTCACATTACAATCGAGAGTTCTGGCTTTTCTGGGGACGGGGGAAGAATGATCATGGCTGGAGCAGAGTGGTTGTCCACTTGCTCAGTACAGGTGCTTTCGGGTTTGCCACCAGCACCGCCCCTGCCCCTTGCCATGCCTGGTCCACCTTCAAGCACTGAGATGCCAGCCCAGGCGAAACAGGTACTCAGCTAGATGCACTCGCGCTATCAGAGCAATTGTTAAAATACTGAAGTGCTTCCCTACAGCTTGATAAATAGCCGCAGCCTTAAGCCCTTCTCCCTCCTCAGAGACCCCCCCAGACCAGATCCAGTTGCCTGGATTCAGAAACCCAGAGGCTTGTCCTCGCCCAGCAAGGGGCACCTCTGATAGCAGGTGTCTCCGACCCCACTAGGAGCCAGGTTCACGCTTTTTTTTTTTTTGTAACTTACAAATGATTTTCTTTTTTAAATAAATATTTTCATATTTTAGTGTGAAAAATTGCAGCATACAGAGAGCTTGGCGGAATAGCGTGACGCACACACATTCTTCAGCAGTGCAGTGATTGTTAACCTTCCTCCACGTGCACTTTCTCTCTCCCCGTGTGTCTCCATAGACTTTTCCTCCCACAACTATCTAAAAACATTAGTTTGGTGCAAAAGTAATTGTGGTTTCAAAGGTTAAAAATAATTGCAAACACCACAGTGACTTTTGCACCAACGTAGTAAATTGCAGACACCAAGCCCCTGTACCCCCAGACGGCCTGTATCTTCTAAGATCAAGGACATTCCAGACCGTGACCACAGTCTGTCTTCCCTTTGGTCCAGTGCCATCATCCACAGAGTCTCATTTCCCCAGTTGTCCCAGTGTGAGCGATGGATCATTTTCACTGTCACTCCTGTAGGCCGCTAGCTCCAGACCCGGGGACACAGAGTGGAGGCACTGCGTGGGGTCAGGGGTGTCTTCTGCTCTCGCTGGAGCCAAGTGGTTGCTCCAGAGCCCGTGGCTCTGCATGTCTGTAAGGAGGACCAGCACACGGGGATGCAGGTGCGGGTAGGGGTAGGGGTGGGTGCCAGCGGCCTCACTGGGTGCCTTCCTCCCCCCTCTGTGGCTGCACAGATGTGTCCTGGGAGCGAGGCCCCCGAGCTCTACAGCCGCGGCTTCCTGACCATCGAACAGATTGCCATGCTGCCGCCGCCGGCCGTCATGAACTATACCTTCCTGCTCCTGTGTCTGTGCGGCCTGGTGGGCAATGGGCTGGTGCTCTGGTTTTTCGGCTTCTCCATCAAGAGGAGCCCCTTCTCCATCTACTTCCTGCACCTGGCCAGCGCCGACATGGGCTACCTCTTCAGCAAGGCCGTGCTGTCCATCCTGAACACCGGGGGCTTCCTGGGCACCTTCGCCGACTACGTCCGCGCTGTGTCCAGGATCGTGGGCCTCTGCACGTTTGTCACCAGCGTGAGCCTCCTGCCGGCCATCAGCTCGGAGCGCTGCCTGTCCGTCGTCTTTCCCGCCTGGTACTGGCGCCGGCGGCCCAAGCGCCTGTCGGCCGTAGTGTGCGCCCTGCTCTGGACCCTGTCGCTCCTGGTCACCGGCATCCACAACTACTTCTGCGTGTTCCTGGGCCGCCAGGCCTCCGGGCCGGCCTGCAGGCACATGGACATCTTCCTGGGCATCCTGCTGTTCCTGGTCTTCTGCCCACTCATGGTGCTGCCCTGCCTGGCGCTCATCGTGCATGTGGAGTGCCGGGCCCGGCGGCGCCAGCGCTCCGCCAAGCTCAACCACGTCATCCTGGCCATAGTCTCGGTGTTCCTGGTGTCCTCCATCTACCTGGGGATCGACTGGTTCCTCTTCTGGGTCTTCCAGATCCCAGCCCCCTTCCCCGAGTACATCACCGACCTGTGTATCTGCATCAACAGCAGCGCCAAGCCCGTCGTCTACTTCCTGGCTGGGAGGGACAAGTCTCAGCGGCTGTGGGAGCCTCTCCGGGTGGTCTTCCAGCGGGCTCTGCGAGATGGCGCCGAACTGGGGGATGCCGGGGGTGGGACACCCAACACGGTCACCATGGAGATGCAGTGCCCCTCTGGGAACACCTCCTGAGAGGCGGGCACTTGGAGAGGAGGCCGGGGCTGGGAGCAGCCAGGACCTCCAGAGACCCTCTGCGGGGACAGGAACTGGGCAGTCGCCCTGGTGCCTCAGTGCCCGGTACCCGAGTGCAAGGAGAAAAGTCTGCTTGCCGCCCCTCTGGCCTCCTTCTCCCTGGGCTGGAGGCTCCATGGGTGGCCAAGAGACCACGCAGCCACCTGCAAACAGACCCTGTGGTCCTGCGAGGCTTTCCCAGCCACTCTCGTCTGTCAGTGACCCACTGTACAGAAGTTGTCCCAAGGGGTGGGGCTCTCCCTGCCACAGGTTGGTCTGGAAAGGAGAGGAGAAGGGCCACCCAGCCCTGTCCACCTCCTGCCCCTTTCAACCAGCCCTCATTGAAAATGACACAGCCAGCAGCATCACCGATCAGGCCACCAGCTTCCTCCCTGCCACTGGGGTACCTGTTCTCGCCATTCCATCTTCTCAAGTCCATGTTAGTGGCAGACCTGAATGAAACCATGCTACCTGGGAGAGGGTTCTGGGTAACCTGACTGGTAGCTCCGACTCTGCAAATGACATCTCTGCCCGAGGGATGTATCCTATGGTGACTTAAACGGGTGCATTTCTAGTCATGGGGAGCAGCTGGAGACAGGAAGGACCTTCAGCCAGCTTGGGTGGGGCGCTCTTTTCTGACTCCATGCCAGCCAGCCCCGGCAGCCTCTTAGAGCACATGGTGTGTCCCCTCTGCTGCCCACATGGACCCTGGGCACCTGTAGACCATCCCGGCAGTCTCTGGGCTCCAGCCCCCATCTGAAAGTGGGCATTGGCTCCACCTGGTCACCCCAGCCCACCTACAAGCACAGTGGCCCAGTATAGCCAGAGGAAGTTTTATGAGAGAAAAAAAATGTACATCAATAAACGTTTTATATCTTACTGCCTCTGTCGTACCTGTGGTCTTGTTCACACACTTAGGGTGCCCTCGGGCACCTGGAGGCCCTGACAGGTAGCCTTTTCACCCCCTGAAACCTGCTCTGTCCCCCAGCTCTTATGCTCCCTCTCCCAGCTGGTCTGTGTACACCTCTCCTGATAAGGTGTCTGTTCTCTGGAGGAAGGAGCTTCGGTGGGCCAGCCACACCATCTTCTGTTGGCGAACCCCAGTGCCCACCCAGGCTCCCTGCTCCCCCTGGGAACCTGTTTTTGTCATACCTACTCAGTGCCAGTCCCTGAGCTGGCTACTACAGGCCCTGCCTATACGGAGCACAGTATTTCCACATGGAGGACCCCTGGGGTGGAGGAGCTGCATCTTGACCTATTGCTCCCATCCAGAACTCTGTCCCAAACTGCCTGAGGCAGCGCTGGTGCCCTGTGCCCATGGGGTACCTCCCTGCATCTCGGCATAGGCTGCAGCTCCTTGCAGGAGACTGCTTCTAAGAAGGCCGTCAGAAAGAGTCCTGATGCCCCTGGCTCAGCCCCATCTTGGGCTCCTGGTGTCCAGCCTGGGCCCTGGGCCCTGTAGGGAAGCTCTGGGAAGGCTGCTCACTGCATAGGCGCAAAGAGAGGCCCAGGTCAGAAGCAGGCCCCCCTCCTGTGCGGAGAGCGGGGAGAGGGCAGGGAGGGTGTCTGTCCAAGCTCTGGACAGGCGGGGCGGCTAACAGTGACAAGCCCATCAAGGGAGCAGCACCAGCGCTGGCATCTGCCGCAGACCAGGACCTGCTCTGCCCTAGCCTGGTGGTCCCAGCATGGGGACTGCAGCCCCACCCTCAGGCAGGCTCACCCCCGCGTGCATTTCCCTGGTGACTGGCCCCCTGGCAGCCCGACTCGCCTCTCCTGGCCTCTCCAGGCCACTGCTCCCGAGCTCCCCTTTCCAACAGCCACTGCTCCCAGCAAGGCAACTTCTCTGTGGACAGAGGGGACCCAGTGTGTTTCCAAGAGCTTCACGTGCCGGAGGTCGGGTGCCCGCCTGCCCTCCCCATCCTCCCACCCACCCCTCCCTATGCCACACAGAGAATTCCAGAAAAGCAGAGTTGGAGACCACCACACTGACACTTCTGGGGACTCAGAGAAACCAGATGGGGTCCTGAGGACACACAGGAGGTGGGGCCAGGACCCATCTGCCCGAAAGCTTGCGCCAGCTTTCCACATAAGGGAAGCACCTCCCAGGCCTGAAGGTGGTAGACGGGACCTTGGCAGGGCCTGGCTCCTCAGTCCTCATTTTCACCTCTTTCTCAGGAGACCCCACTCCAGGCCTCCAGCCCTGAGCCCTTGTGGGGAGCTGCCTCCACCCCCAGGAGCTTGAAGGGGCCTCTATGAAGAAGTTGAGAACCCCTGCCCAGTGGGTGGGTGGGCAGCCCTCCCCCACTACCAAGGCCTGGAGGTGAGGAGAGGGCTGGGCCCGTGTATGAACATGTATTTGCCCTTACTGGGTACTAGGCCTGGGTGGGCGGGAGTGGGGAGGAGGGTAAACTCCAGGAATCGGGCCTCTCCCAGCCTGTGGACCCTTCTCATGCGCCCTACAATATAGTCTAGCGAGGGAGTGAGCCTTCCCATCCTCCCCGCCCCCATAGTCCGGGGAGAATTCCTGCCTGTCCTGCCCACACCCTGGACCACCTCACTCCTGTGCTGATGGAGGGAGGCGGCACAGATGCCCCTCTGAGCAGAAGCTGCAGGCCTGCACCAGCTCCCTCCTCCCTCCTGTGGTATTTAATTATCAAGGCCCAGGGAGCTGCTGCAGGGGTGGGTCCATGTGCTACGGTCCAACTCTGCCAAGGCAGCGCTCCTGGGCCCCCCAAAGCTTCCCTGCAAGCCTCCTTCTTTCTGGATGTCTGGTAAGGGCAGGAGGTCCCAGGCCCTGAAACTGTCTGGAGCAAGGGGTCTGGCCATTCCCCCCCCCCCCCCACAACAGCTGGTCCACAGAATAACCTAGTTGAGATCCCGGTAGTGGGAACCGCCACTCCTACTAAGGAGCTTCTAGGTCGCTGGACAGAGAAAGGACACGTGTCCCCCTGCCAGCTGCTCTGCTTAGTACTAAGCCTGACTTTCTACCCCCACAGGACATGCAGAGGGAGAGGCGGAAGGGACAGGGCTGGCCCGGGGCAGGGCAGGGCTCTACGCTTTCTCGTACTTCCTGTCACCACTGGCTCTACAAAAATGAGCAGGTGGAGAAGCGCACTTGTTTAGACAATGCAAGGGGATGAACAGGGCCAAATTTGGAAAGTCAAGAGGAAGCCTCGGGGAGGCGGGGCCGTCACTTACCAGCCACAGGACCTCGGACTTGCTGTGCCTCAGTTTCCTCTAGCACTGCGGTCAGGCATCGAGGCACTGGGTGGAGGGAAAGGAGCATGGTGACCTCAGAAGGAAGGACAGTCACCGGAACAGCCCCCCCCAAGCACTGGTGATTAGGGCAGTGACTGCCACTTCTCGAGGACCTACTATGTTCGCTAGGCCCTGTGCTAAGAGCTCCACACACAAGTCTCATTAGAGCTGCACAGCAGGGCTCCACGGTACCAACTGTCGGCGCCTGCGGCAGAGCCAGGGCTGACAGATGGAGCTCCCCGTCCAAGGTCGTCTCACCAGGTGGACAGCCAGGCTGGAGCCCCCGTCACCGTCCATAGGCTCTGGCACAGTGGCCATATTATCTTGCTTCCCTGGAAGCTCAGGCCTCTTAGCTTTGTGTTTCCCGTCAGCAAAGCACTGGGAATTGGAGTTCGGAGTGGTGTGTGGACTAGACAGGACATCCCCAGCACAGCCCAAGGACGCCCCAGGCCATTCTTGTTGGATTCTGCACTCAATCGACACCAAAGGCACAGCACCGTTTCAGGCTGTCGGCTTCTGAAACAAAGTGGGGGGTGGGACAGGGGCCCGTGCCCACCAGACAGCACAGCAAATGTCCTGTAAGCTGATGCCTCTTCTTGTCTCCAGCTTCCATCGTAATAAGAGAATCGGAATGCCTCCCTGGCGTCTGCCCAGCGTTCCCGAGTCCCCTGCCACCGTGGTTTTGAGACAACGTGGGTTTTGCATTGTAGGCCAGACTTTTAATGTCCCAGATCCTTTGGCATGTGCTTGATCACAACCCTTAGCCAAGAGGGTCCCTCCTTCCCAGGAGCCAAAGGCTTCGTCTAGAAGGTGGGATGGAGAGACGGCTGCATTGATGATGCACCCTCTGAATACCTGGGGAGAAGCCCAGGTCCCAGGCAGCTGGTGATAAGGCCAAGAAGCTACGCACATGCAGCACAGAGACCTTCCTTCTCGAATGGGGACAACTGAGAGGAGCACAAAATGCTACATTTTGAGCCAGTGGAGTCTGGAAAGGAGCCAGTAGGGGCTTGGAGAAAACAACAGGGCAGAGTTCACAAAATTAAGACTCATGGAAAACTCTGCTTCAGTGAGTCACAGTGCCAGCGTGAAAGCTTCCTGGCAATTCAGGAGAAGGTTTACCCAGCTCAGGCAGATTTTAAAAAAACTCTTTGTAATCAGTTTAATTACAGTCTAATTTACACCCAGTATATGTGCCCACCTGATACATAGTTCAGTGACCTTGGACATGTGTGTAGACCTTGTCTTCACCAAGTTGATATATAGAATGTTTCCATTCCCCCAAAAAAGGACATTTCCATGGTCTCCCGCAAAAATTTCCTAGTGAACCCAGGGCCCCCAGCCCCTGCGACAGCCTGAGTCGACCACTCATCTCTGCTTGAAGCCACTAGAGATTATAGATTATAGATTAGTTTCATAGCACATGTTTATACCTTATCAGCCAGGATGATTGCTGACAAGTAACAGAAACCTGAGTTTAATCTAACTTGGGGGGTGTAGCTGGGAGGTGGGGGTGTAGGTGAAGGTGGGGGTATAGGTAGGGGGTGGAAGAGAAGGTGGGGGTGGGGGTGGAGGTGGGGGGGTGGAGATAAAAGTGGGGGGGGGTGGAGGTGAAGGTGGGGGATGGGGGTGGTACACATGTGTTCAAGGGAATTTCCTGATTCACAAACCAAGGAACTTCCAGAAGTAATCTTCACTTCCCACGTAGCTGGATCCGGGGCCTCAAATAATGTTCTCGAAGTTACTTCTTGTTTCCTATTTCTCATCTCTGCTTTCGTCTGTGTTGCGTTTCTTCTCAATGAATAAACTAAATGGCAGGTTCCCAGTTTACATTCGATCAATTCAACAATCCCAGCAAAAAGAGAATGTCCCTTCCCTGATAATTCTAGCAAATGTCCCCACAACCAATTGACTGCCCTCTCTGGCCAGGCCCCAGTCACGTGCCCTGCGCTGGAGCAGGAGGCAGGGACCTGGTGTTGAGAACGATGGGCCATCTCACCTAAACCCACCAGGCTGAGAGGGGGGATGGGTGGGCTCACGGGAACACCAGGGTGCGATGGCATAAAAGGGAGACACTGGCAGGCAAAGTGCCAAACAGACCACGTTCCTCCTGGACATTACCTCCCACACACCCACTTCTTTCCCACGGTTGATTTTAAAATGTTCCCACCCCAAACCCATAGCTGTATTATTTACAGCAGCAAACGCACTCCCCTCTCTGCCCACCCCAGAGGACAGAGACAGCCCAAAGTCAATTCTAGCACCGAGCCCAGAATCTGGAGACTATTTCCATCCCTCTTCATCAGATGCAGACACTTCCTCTAGGAGTGGTACCCGAGAGCCAAACTGTGGCAATTCTCAAGACACACAGATCACAGTGCCCAGAACCAAGGGCATAATCATGATTTTCTTTTTAAATCCCATTTGGAAAGAACGGAAACAGCGCGCAATGGCACTGGTCCATAGCACAGTCCGTACCAGACAGGGAGCAGGAAGGAGTGGCAGATGGGAGGCCCTTGGTCAGCTAAGGAGCATGGTCGTGAGAATTCACGATGGAGCCAACGATCACCGCCTATGTAATCCCATCCCCGGAGTGTGGGCTGAACCAGGTTACTTGCTTCTAACCAGTGGACGGGAGCAAGGATGATTAGGATGCAGGAGGCTGTGACTTCCATGTCGCCCTTGCTGGCTTCAACGAAGCAAGCTGCCGTGTTGTTAGCTGCCCTGTTGGAGAGTCCCCGTGGCAAGGAGTTGAGGGCAGCTTCTGGCAACCGCCTAAAAGGAGCTGAGCCTCTCGGTCCAATCGCCTGCAAGGAACTCCATAACGTTTGGCTTCTTTGCTTTCTGTCAGCTCCACGAGCTAGTAACCAGAACTAGATCCCTCACTGAATCACAGGCCCTGAATCTACGCCCTCATCCAGGGTATTTTCGCTTGCGTCTTAGCTGAATCGCCTCCCTGAGACCCCCAAGCAATGAAAACAACCGCCTTGGGGATGGTAAAGCAGAGCTGATGTGCCTCCTGGTACAGAAAGCATGTCACTGTGTCATCGGAGCCCCCATCCATCAATCAGTAACTGGTTAAGAAACATGAGCATCTGTACATGCCAGGCGGTGTTCTGGGATAGAAGTTACAAGAATGTGGGGATTCCTGCCTTCCGGAAGCTCATGCCCTCTTGGGTAGTTTGTCTCCATCTCTTGGGTCTGTGGTCCTGTGTTTCTCTCCCGGCCAATTCTCAGGCTGGTCGCACTCCTGGAGCCAAGATGTCCACCATGGCCACAGCTCAGCAAGCCCAGAATAAAAGCCTATGACAGTCCGAGCTGTTCTTGTAAAATCAGGATGGCCCATGTCCCCGGGGGACGGCCACGAGAGCGATGGAACCTCCCAGTCATAAGTCACTTGTTATCAACATTGATCTGGGGTCAGCAACAGTTTCGACGTCTGAGTTCCCGCTCTTTCTTTCTTCTGTCACATATCTTTCTGGAGCTGATGTCCTGAGTCTCTCGCCCTCTTCCTCCCTCACAAGCAACAAACTCCTCAGAAGGTCACTGCACAACCAAACTCCACAGCTGGCTCCTCAGTGTATTTTGGGGGGGAGTCTCTGCTGCTAAATACACCCTCTTTGGGGGGCTTCTGGAACCACCGCACCTAAAATACCAGCTCCACCCACCCCTTGGCACCCTATCCCTTCATCCTGATCTGTTATCTGCTAGCTTCACATAACAGCTGTGCCCCACTCGGGAAGAGCTATCACGTGGGAAGCTGTGTTCTCCCCGCTTACCAACCACCTCCCACTCCAGGGAGGCAGCGAGTGTCTGTCTTCTTGTCCCCAGTGCCCCAGGACCTGGAACAGCGCTGGCCCAGTCTGCCCTCAGTCAGCGTTTGTGGGTGGACACCGAGTGACCATTAGGAGATGCCCGGGTAATCTGAGGACCCTGTCCAGGCCCCTGGACCCCTGACCCAGAGCAGGCAGGGGCAGGCTGGGCCTGATATGTGTGGGGAGTAGGGGGGGTGTTGGCCTGGGGACCCCAGTGTCAGAGGACTGCAGGCAGGAGTGTGCAGGCCCGCCCTCCCCACTCAGTCCAAGTCCCCCCTTCTGGGACGGCTGCCCAAACACTCGGTGGGGTGGCCTCTGAGTAATCACGTGTTCACCGAGCCCCACGGCATCGGAGGAGGGGTCTCGTCAACTAGGGAGGGTGGGGAGTTTGGGTCTGAGCCCCCAGGGGAGCCCCGCTCAGTCTTTCACGGGGACCCTTCACCTGGCCTCTCCCAGCTGCCCTCGGGCCTCGGTACCTCTGGCCCCACCCACCTTCTGAGTCCCCCACCTTGTTAGTTTCCCCTGGGCGTGGTAGCAGGTAATCATGTCTAATGGTGTGTTTCCTCCCCTGGACTGTGAGTTCTGGGAGGATAGGCTTTGTCTATCGTGGTCATTGCTGTGTATATGCTGTGTGTGCATGTGCACATATATCTGCATGTGTGTGGTGTGCACGTATGTGTGTATGCAATTGTGTATCTGTCTGTGCTATTACGTGTATATGTGCGATGTATGTGTGTGTATTATGTATATATACGTATGTGTGCTATTGTATTGCTTCATGTGTGCACATATACATGTATTGTGCGATGTGCACACATGTGTATGTTATGTGTACATATGCATTGTGTTTTATGTGTGTTGTTACATGTGTACACATATACTACATGTATGTGTATGGTGTGCATATGTGTATGCATGTGCATGTGTTGTTTTCATGTGTATATGTGCCATGTATATATATGTGTGTATATGTGTTATGTATATATGTATGTGTGCTATACATACAAGGTCTGACAATTAAGTTCGCGAACTCATCCTAGAAAAAGTGCTCCATACCTCATTGTTGAATATCACTATGGTCACCTTCGAAGTACTCCCCTTGGGAAGCTATGCACCGACGCCAGTGCCTAGTCCACCCTTTATAGCAATTTTGGAACTCTTTCTGAAATGGCCATCAGAGCTGTCATTGTATTACCCTTGATGTCCTGAATGTCATCAAAATGTCTTCCTTTCAATATTTCCTTTATCTTCAGGTAAAGAAAGAAGTCACTGGGGGCCAGATCATGTGAGTAGGGAGGGTGTTCCAATACAGTTATTTGTTTACTGGCTAAAAACTCCCTCACAGACAGGGCCGTGTGAGCTGGTGCATTGTCGTGAGGCAAGAGCTCCTTCAGGACCATGTTTGCACACACCTTTCTCATGCCAAGATTTTCAGTTAAGATTTTCCTAACTGTTCTTCTATCGATATTTACTTGATCTGTTATGCTTCTTAGTCAGCCGACGATTTTGACCCACAATTCGATGAATTTTTGCAATGTTTTCATCAGTTCTGCTCATTACTGGCCGCCCTGACCTCTCTTCATCAATGACGCGTTCTCTCCCCTCAGAAAAATGTTTAATCCATTTGTACACTGCCGTTTTCTTCATGGCATTATCCCCATAAACTTGGACTAACATGTCCCTGATTTCACTTCCACTCTTGCCAAATTTAACAATAAATTGAATATTTGTTCATTGCTCTAATTCAAGCTCAGACATTCTCACGACAGCACACAAAAACATGCAACAACAATAATGAACGCCACTCAGCAAGACACCGCCACACGTCAACACGAACACAGCTGTGAGACACTGATCTATGAGGGTTATGAAACCTTACTGAGCCGCTTGTCCAGTGCTGCCAATGTAAGCACACAGTGGCAAGTTTGCGAACTTAATTGTCAGACCTCGTATGTACATGTGCTGTGTCTGTGTGTTACATGTATGTGTGAATATATGTGTGCTATGTGTATACATGCTGCATATATATGTACGTGTTATGCATGTGTGTAATAAGTCTGATAAACACTATTTAACTTTGCATTGAACCTAAAGGAGAGACTTCTGATGGTAGTCACAGTGCACCTATGGAGGTTGGAAGTAAAAAAGCAATAGAGATGGGGGAAAAAACAGTTCTCAAAATACAAACTTTTGGCAAACTGATAAAGAAAATAAAAGGAGCAAAGGCACAAATAAATCATGGCAAAAAGAATTACATTTTTAAAAATTATAAGAATACTGTGTAAAGTATTATACCAAGAAACATGAAACCAGAAAGCATGAACAATTTTCTGGAAAAATAATATTACCTACTCTAACTCAAGAAGAGATTAAAAATTTGAATAGACCTAAAACATTAAATACATTGGAGATGTAAGATTTTTTTTCGAAGCCATGTATATCCACTAACACACAAAAATTACCAGACCAGATGGTTTTACCTTCTGCCAAACCTTAAAAGAAAGATAATCCTTTCATGATACAAATTGTTCTTGAGGGTAGAGGAAAAGGGCAATCTCTCCAAGTCATTTTCTGAAGCCAGGATAACCTTAAAGCTTTGGAATTAAGAAAAAAACAAAACAAAACAGACAAAGATAGCACCAGAAAGCAAAATTATGGTCCAATTTCACTTATGAACATGGATGAAAATTTGCTAAATAAAACCAGAACACCTGGGCAGGGGGAAACAGAATAAACTAAAAATGGTTTTTCCTAGAAATATAAGAGGGAATAAATACCAGAAAACTTGTAACTATATATTTACCACAAATATAGATTAAGGCAGAAAAAAAGAAAATGATTAAGTAGATGCAGAAAAAATAATGATAAACTTTATCATGCATTTATGATTTAAAATAAATGCTCAAAAAACCAAGAAGGAAATTTTCTCACCTTGATAAAAAATAGTTCCACAAACCTAGAGTAAACATCATATCTAATGGAGAAACTGCAGGCACAGTCTCTTTAAAATTAGGAAGAAGGTAAGTGTGCCTGATTCTAGCCCTTGTTCAGCAGAGCACTGTATGTTCTGGACTTTGCTATAAGACACGAAATATAAATTGGAGCTATGAGGATAGTTGAACAGAAAATCAGAACATTCCACAGACAAACTGATAGATATGATCAAATAAATCAGGATGTTTGCCTGCTTAATAAAAACTACACAAATGCACAGAGCTCCTCTACACCAGCAATAAACTAGAGGAAGCTATAACAGAGGCATTTCTGTCTGTGACATGATGGAGTGAGTGGTACTGGGCCAGCCCTCTCACTGGGAACGACAAGAAAACTGGAGAAAACATAAGGAACAACTGTTTTCAGACATTGGACAAGAGATGTCCCAGGACTGTGGACTCTGAGAGAAGAGAAGTAGAAGAGGTGAGCCCTGTGATACCCTGGCTTTCTGTCTGGAGGGACCCTCGGGCATGGGAAAACCCAAAAGAGCACGGTGGTCTCCCTGAGCTGAAGATACAGAAGTCAGACTTCAGGGAGATTGAAGTGGTTGGAATTTGAGAGCTGGGGAATCAGTCAGAAGGGAGCAAGCTAACTCAGAGAAAGGACTCTAAAAATCTGCGTAGGGGTCCCCTTGAGTCTTTGGCTGAAAACTAAGCTGTGCATGGGATAAACCTCCATGACTCTAGGCAAAGAACAACAGCCGAGTAGCTATCAGCTGAACAACTCCCAGAGCTCACACAAAGCCATATATATTTTTAAACACAACAGTATAGGAACAGACAAACCAATGGGGCAGCATGGCGAGTTCAAAGCAGTCCTATATGTAAATGGGAACTTGGTAAGTCAACAGGGAAAGGAGTAGCCATTTAGGAGACGGTGTTGAGAAAACTGGCTAGTGATACGGAGGAAAAATCACACTGTATCCTTTCTGTATCCCACAGAAAAATAGATTCTGATTGGATTCAAGACCAAACTCTACAGGGTTTTTGAAAAAGTACAAAAGTAAGAGAGAAAATGATAAGGGAATATTTTTTCACCCAAGGATATGGAATGTCTTAAGATCCAAAAGGCACAATATTTTGGGGTAAAAAATGTGTGGAAGCCGGTTATACCAAAATTGAGCATGTCTGTCCACCCAAGTTCACAACAGATAAAGTTACCACACTTGAAGAGCATTTTCATAAAATCATACCTGCAGTGTCTAAACACAGAGAGTCAAACAACCCCTGCAAATCAAAAAGGAAAAGAAAAAGAGAAAAAAGGAAAAAAAAAGGGAAAGAAAAAAAACCCGCCTGAAAAGTGGGCAATTGATATGACCAGCCAATTCAATGAAGAGGAACCCCACGTGGCCGGCAGATATATGAACTGATGTTCGTGCTCGCTGTAATCCCAGAAAGCCAAGTTCTGGAAACAGCAACAAAAATTCTGGAAACATCAAAATTCTGGAAACAGGCAAGTTCTGGAAACATCAACAAAAGTCCCCATTGCCACCATCAGACTGGCAGACATTAGAAAAGTGGATAATGCCAAGTGTTGGTGAGGGAATGAGGCAACAGGTCCCTTCCTGCCTGCTGGTGGAAGTGACAGCTGGAGTGGCACTTTAGGGAAGTAACCAAACAATACTCAGCGAAGCTAAGCATGCACATGTCCTACGACCCAGCAATCCCACTTCCAGAATGGATCCCAGAAAAATCCTCAGCCATGTGAAGATTTTTGTGAGGATATTGGACATGATGTTTCTGGTGACCGGGACAAAGGAATGGATAAACAAAACGGTGCCAGTGCACATCATAAAACTTTAAACCACAACAAACTACTTTTCTATAGTCACCTGTAAATATCCTAAAGACACACTGTTGAGGGGAAAAAAAGAAAAACAGCAAGAATTCTAAATCACATTTGTGGAAATTAAAAACATTTCCAGAGAACCCCTCCATTTTGACAGATGTTCAAGGACATTTTGACAGATGTTCAAAAACATATGTTGAACAGGTTAGAACAGATGAGAGGGAGGGAGAGAGGCTGGGATGGAGAGGAAGAGGGAAACTTAAATCATTTTATTTGACTTTTAAATGGCCTGATGACAACGGTGTGCTGTAAAGTGGGGACGTAATTAATTCTACTCTCTTGCATTTGAGGTCCAGTTTAAAAAAAATTAACTCACAGGATTTGAAGATTACAGCAGAAAAAAAAGTGATATGCTCAATAGATGCAGAAAAAGCCTTTGATGAAACTCAACAACTCTTCATGATTGAAAAAGTAACTAAACTCAAAAATAGAAGAGAGCTCCTTAACATGGCAAAGGGCCTCTGAACAATTCAGGGTACATATTGGTGGGACTGGTGGCAGATTCAGGAGGGGTGGGAGCCACAGGGATTGGGGAAAGGGTCCAGCCTCCGGAGCTTGGCCTGCTGCCAAAAGAACCTGAGTGAGGGCCCCGAAGCATGATACTTGGGGGTGGGGAGGTCCCGAGAAGTCCCCCAGGGCCACACAGCACAGCATGTCATGCTGTGCCATCTTCCTTCCACAGGACGAACCAGACTCTTAACGTCATTTGGGCCCCGATGACGGCCCCGAGGTGGCCCCAGGGTGGATGCGCTGGACATGGTCTCCTGGGTCACGCCCTGGTCACATTCACCTGCGTGTGTGGCATAGCCGGCAACAGCCTGGTGGTATGGCTTCTGAGCTGCTGCGTGGAGAGGACACCCTACAGCATGTACGTTCTCCACCTGGCTGTGGCCGACCTCCTCTTCCTGCTTGGCATGGCGTCCCTGGTCAGTCTGGAGACCAGCCCGCTGGCCAACACGCAGCCCCTGGCCCGGGAGCTGCTTCCCAGAGTGAAGTATTTCGCCTACACCACCGGCCTGAGCCTGCTGACAGCCATCAGCAGGCAGCGCTGACTGTCCATCCTCTTCCCCACCTGGTACAAGAGGCACCGGCCCTGGCGGCTGGCGGCCGGGGTGTGTGCAGGGCTCTGGGCACTGTCCCTCGTCATGAACACGCTGGGCTCGGTCTTCTGCCGCTGGTCCTGGCACTCGGACAAGAAGCACTGCTTCCCGGTGGACTCCGTCCTCATCTCCCTTCATCTTGGGCCTCTTCACCCCCGTGATGGCCGTGTCCAGCCTGACCCTGTTCGTGAGGGTGAGGAGGAGCTCCCTGTGTGGGCGGCGGCCCACGCGGCTGCACGTGGTCCTCCTGGCCTCCGTGCTGGTGTACCTCCCCTGCGCACTGCCCCTCGGCCTTCACTGGTCCTTCCTGTACTGGCTGGACCTGCAGCCCCAGGTGCAGCTCCTGTACGTCTGCCTGGCTTGCCTCTCGTCCTCCGTGAGCAGCAGCACCAACCCTGTCATCTACTTCCTGGTGGGCACTCGGAGGGGCCAGGGTCTACTGGAGTCCCTGGGGGCCATGCTCCGCAGGGTGCTGCGGGGCACGCTGGAGCTGGAGGGGAAGGAGACGCCCTCCTCCTACACCAACGAGGTGGGGGGCTGAGAGCTGCAGCTCTGGAGACCCGCAGGCCTGCCCCAGCCCAGAGCCTGGCTGGCCTGTGGTCAGAGCCCCAAGGACTTTGCGTCTCACCCTGGTGGTGTCCCTATCCTACGAGCCAAAGTTCCCCCACAGCACGTCGTGTCCCAGTCTCACAATGCCACTCAGCTGGAAGATAAAATGTAATTTCTTTGTTTGTGGAGGACCCTCCTGTTAGAGGACAAAGGTTAGCTGTCAGCCCTGGCCTGGCACATTCTCTCAGCCTCCTTCTCTCCTAAGGTGGCCTCTGTACAGGAGGTGGAATGTGGCTCCTGTGACCTTATGGCCCCATGCTGGTCCTTGGGCAGGTGCTGGTGGCATCAGATGGCCCCCAGGGCGATGCCTCTGGTCCTCCTTCCAGCAGTGTCCTGCTGACGCTCTCCAAGCCTGCAGCCTGCCGCCAGTCAGCTCGTCCCCTTTGCTGACCCAGCTGTTGCTTATCCTCCCTAGGACCCCTGCACTTCACCCCTGGCCTTTGCCTTCTGGTTGCTGTGCACCACCACCCATGCACCCATGGCAGGTCTGCTCGCTGTTCTCCAGGGGCTACACTGGCCTCCCTGGAGATGCAAGGTGCCTTTGATGGGATGTTGGCCGGATGGTGCAGGCAGCCTGGAGGCAGCTTTCTCCCTCAGGCCCCAGACAGTAGCAGAGAGCTGACCCCTGATTGACTGCCCCTCCCAGGGTCTCCCTCAGTTTGCCCCAAAGGAACTGGGGACACATGCTTAGCTGTCCTCCCTCACTCTTTCCCTCCTACAGTCTCCTGGGTCCAGAACAAGGAGTGCTCCTGCCATCCAGTATCCAGGTTTGTGCCTGGGGGCTTGGGTGGGAAGGGCGCCTAACAGGAGGTCCCTGCAAAGCGGGCCTTGGCCTTGGACATAAAGAGGTGGGAGGAGTAAAGACAGGAAGTGGAAAGATCTGCCCTCGAGACCACGGCCCAGCGCACACGCTGGCATCGGCTGCTGCGTAATCCTAGTTGGTGTGTTAGAAGCTGAAGAACACCTGTTCCTTGTATGGGCACCTTCTGAAGCAGCTCCCAACCTTCTCCCGAAAGATGGAGGCTTCCCGCCAGCTGGGCCAGAGGTCAGATCCTCCGAAAGAAGACAAAAGCTCACTAATAATCTATAAAACGTTACCCGTGGCAGCAAACCTCCCAGTCTGTAGACCTGAGTGGTGGAAGGCAGCAGGGAGTCCTGGGAACTGAGATACTCGTGTATCTGGACTGGGGACCCAGGTCCCGGCTTTCCCTTGGCCGTCACTGACCTGAGCGGGGCTGTGCAACCCCTGGAAGGAGAAGGCACCCTTTGAGTGCCCTCAGCTTCCCAGTCGCCTGCTTCCCCATCTCAGCTCAGACCCCTGGGTCTGTGAGTCTCAGGGAGGCAGATGGGCTCGGGGGCTCCTTCTCAGTCCTTCCAGGCCCCGCCGTGTCCTTGCATGCCGTAAGCACCTCAGAAGTGCTCGTCTGGCTACCAAGAACAACTGAGAGCTGCACGGTGCTTTGTAGCGGTGGGGCGCAGAGGGGCTAACGTTTTGCCCAGCGTCACACAACCAGTCACTAGAAGAGCTCTGATTCAACCCTTATCTTTTGAGCACAAGCCCCATGCTCCATGGCCCTTCTCTAACCTGGGCAGTGACAAAGTGGTCCGTCTGAAGCAGACGGTTGGGAGGAGCCCTAGAAATTGCTCAGTTATTTATAATATTATACATCAGTAAAGACCACAGTCTCTGTCTACGCCAACTTTCCCTCCATCATGCTCCACCTCGGGCAGGTGGCATGGGCGGGGCCGCAGGTCTTTGGAGGGTCCGGCCAAGGGAAAGTTGAGTTGGTGGTACCTGCAGTCTGGGCTGCATAGGGTACCTTTCGGCAGTTCACTGTCACTTCTGTGGATAATTGGGTCATTGCGAGCTGTCCTGGCTTAAGAAAGACTTCCCAGAGCCCGCTGTACCAAGAGACCTGGCATCAGGGAGACAGACGCATGGCCAGAGGCGGCACGCAGATGGGAACACCACCAGCAGTGCGTGCGTCGTGGGGAGCAGAGAGGAAATGAGATTTGAAATGTCCAGAACCGGAAGCCAGGCTCTGGGGAATTGCTCCAGTCGTCAGCCGTGTAAAATCGTAAGCGCAGGTTCAGTTCTCAGGGGTGCCTGGTGGGAAGAGTGGTCCTCCGTTACGCTCCATGTGTGATCATAAAACATGCTATACTTTTTTTTTTGACTGGAAACGTGCAAAATACAACTTATCAGACGTCCTGTCTCTGTAGACATGATCCTGGAGCATGAGAGCTGTGGAAATGCGTGTGTGTGAAGCTGCATGTCTTTTGCATCCCAGCTACCAATATTTACAACTAAAGCTGATCAATGAGGAAAGACCAAGTGATCTGTCTGCTCTGTAGATGGTATTACGCAATGGGCCAGGACAAGAACTCTGGGTCGCAGAATCGGGGTGCAGGGAGGTGGAGCCTGCCTCCCTCACACACTAGCTCCGGTCTGGTCGTCGTGAAATCGCTCGAACTCTCCATGTTTGCGTCTTTGGAGTGGGGCAATCTTAGTGCCTGTGTCACGGGTTTGCGGGGGGCTCCGTGAGACGGGCATACGTGTTTAGCTGTATCTGGCACACAGCAAGGACTCAGTCAATGTTTACTGGTTTTACACACTGGATATCTTGGAGGGCTGGGGACGGGTGCTAGGCAGCCTCTAGCCCCCAGTTTGCTACCGTCCCTTGCCCTCGCTGCAGGACAATATCAACGAGTCCACCATGCCAGAGACGGTAGGGTCCCTGAGTCCCTTCCTACCAGGTCCTCAGCTTCCCTGAACATCTAAGGGGCCGCCCAGGACCTGACGCGGCCAGGCCAACTCTCTCCCAGGACTGAGTCCTGACCAGAGTGATGAAGACAGGAGAAGCATTTGGAAGCCATTCCCACAGTGGCATCCTGACATTTAATTTCCATCTTGTTCCCACGTCTGCTCTGTTTTTATGCCACATCCTCTGGCCTGCGCTCCAGCTGGGTGAACTCTTTGATCTCTTTCCAGTTAATTTCTTTATTACTTAACTTGACCATAGTGGGGTTTTGTTGCCGGCCACCGAGGGACACTAACTCACACAGAAGTATCAGAACGGGTGTGGCAGCAGTGGGGGAATAAACGCATGACCTTGAGGCCTGAGACCCAGTGAAGCTGATAAAGCATGAGTCCCAGAGCTCCCGCCATGAGGACTCCATCTGAGGCCCCACAGTGTCGTGAGTTCACGCTGTCGTGTGTTCGTGACATTTGCACTGTGGCATGTTCTATCCAGGACGTGTTACGCTTGCTGGTTCATTCTCCACCAACTTCTCTGTCACTCTCCTCTTCATGCCAGTGGCATTGGAGCGGCCACAGACTGGACATTTGGGGGGAAGCTGAGTTGGGGACATATTCAGGTCGGGTTTAGTGGAATAAGTTTACATCGCTTACAGTCACTCCTATGGAACTATTGTTCCCCAATCTGGTTAATGGACTTCAGGACACAAAGGGACAACACCAGAGACTGTCTGGAGCTATGAGGTGTGACAATTAAGTTCGTGAACTTGTTACAACGATGTCACTAACCTTCTCTTGATATCAAAGGGATTATTCATTACAGACCAACAGATAGTTAACCAAGTTTACTATTTGGAAGTGTTGAAAAAGCTGCGTGAAAAAGTTAGACGACCTGAACTTTTCACCAACAATTCATGGCTCTTGCATCACGACAATGCACCAGCTCACACGGCACCGTCTGGGAGGGAGTTTTTAGCCAGTAAACAAATAACTGTATTGGAACACCCTCCCCCCTCACCTGATCTGGCCCCCGATGACTTCTTTCTTTACCTGAAGATAAAGGAGATATTGAAAGGAAGATATTTTGATGACATTCAGGACATCAAGGGTAATACGATGACAGCTCTGATGGTCATTCCAGAAAGAGTTCCAAAACTGCTTTGAAGGGTGGACTAGGCGCTGGCGTCGGTGCATAGCTTCCCAGGGGGAGTCCTTCGAAGGTGACCATAGTGATATTCATCAGTGAGTATGTAGCACTTTTTCTAGGGTGAGTTTGCAAACTTAATTGTTAGACATTGTATGATGGAGCCCTATGGGTCCTGGAACACTAAGGATACAGGTGGTGGAGGAGAAATTACAGAACCAGAAGCCCATCCATGAGGAGGTCTTCCAGTCATCAGACATGTCGCACTGTAAGTGGAGGGGCTTTCAGAGAAAAAGCTGGGCCACACCGTTGTGGATGACTTCAGTGTTTCCTGTGGTTATAGGTTGTCTTTTTCAGTTCCTCCTGTAAGTGGAGTATTTTAACACACAAAAGGGCTTGACTTTCCCTTTTAAAAAGCTGAACAAGATGGGCTCCGTCACAAAGCTGCTCAGTCCTTACATTGTGGGTACAGTGACATTGTCAAGACGCTAAAATATATTTTTGAAGACTGGACTTGGAAAGAAAATACAAATTGCAAACAAAAAGAAGAGTTTATTTAAATTTGGAAAGGTATTTTGCAACATTTCAAAAAATAGTGAGAAATGATAAACTCTTGACTTAAATGGATATGCAAGGGACTGTCTTTTTCTATCTTTAACTTTATTTGTGAAAGAAGACAGAGAAAGTTCAGGTTAAAATTAATGGACTATGGGGCTGGCCGGGTAGCTCAGGTGGTTGGAGTGCCATGCTCCTATCGCCGAGGTTGCCGGTTCGATTCCCACATGGGCCAGTGAGCTGCGCCCTCTACAGCTAAGAAAGTGAACAACGGCTCTCCCTGGAGCTGGGCTGCTGTGAGCAGCCGGAGGTCAGCATTGGCTGCCATGTGCTGCCTTGAGTGGCCAGTGGCCAGTGTGAGTGGCCGGCAGCCATTGTGAGCAGCCGCAGCCGGCGAGAGCTGCCGTGAGCTGCTGTGAGAGGCTGATTGAAGACCAGTGATCAAATGCCTCAGCCGCGGGGAGTGCAAGGCTCATAATACGGGGAGTGCAAGGCTCATAATACCAGCGTGGGCCAGGGAGCTGTGTCCTACACAACTAGACTGAGAGACAGCGGCTTGGACAGGAGTGGGGGTGGGGGTAGGCGGAACAAAGGGGGGGAAAGTTAATGGACTATGAAACAAAAGGAGTAAAGGTAAATACTGGAGTCAATAGAAATTAATTTGAAACTGAGAACCAAATTGTAATCAAAAGTAGTTCATTAAGAGCAAGAGATCATTTGGGAATAGAAGGAACCAATATTGGCTGTTGGATTTTTATAAGGTTAATGATGAGAAATGCATTTTATAAACATGCTGGAAATAGTTACATTTCGTGCTGATTTGACATCAATAAAGACAGCTTAAAATCCTAAATTATCACTAATGGCAAGAACACTGGCAACTTAAGTAATTTATAAGTGTCATCAATTCAAAGATTATTTCAGCTTAATCACCTACAGGAAAACTTGAAATGCCCTGAAATCTTTTTTTTTTTTTAATTTTATTGGGGAATATTGGGGAACAGTGTGTTTATTCTGGGCCCATCAACTCCAAGTTGTTGTTCTTCAATCTAGTTGTGGAGGGCGCAGCTCAGCTCCAAGTCCACTTTAGTTGCAGGGGGCTCAGCCCACCATCCCATGTGGGAATTGAACCAGCAACCTTGTTGTTGAGAGACTGCGCTCTAACCAACTGAGTCATCCAGCCGCCCCCGAAATGCCTTGAAATCTTATCATTCGTGTATGGAGAAGCTTCATAGAGAGCTTCCCAGATTTGGTAACAGTCCTAAAAATGTATAAGATGTACCAATAATGAGTTGTGAAGCTAAGAAATATTTTTTAACTATTAGTAACACAAAATAAATTGTGATCCGCTGTGCTAAAAAAGGATGGAATTATCTTCCAGTTCTCTCTGTGGAAAATAATCAAAACAGTAGACACGAAAAGGCATTCAAAAAGTGTGCAGTCAAAAAAGGGAGGAAAAATATTACAGATTTTTTGTGTTTTGTATTCTTTCTGGTATTTTTCGGCTTTTAAAACTCTGTGATTTGGGGCAGCCAGATGGCTCAATTGATTAGAGCGTGCGCTATTAATATTAACAACAGGGTTACCAGGTCAATTCCCACATGGGATGGTGGGCTGCGGCCCCTGCAACTGAAGATTGAAAATGGCAACTGGACTTGGAGCTGAGCTGCGCCCTCCACAACTAGATTGAAGGTCAATGACTTGGAGCTGATGGGCCCTGGAGAAACACACTGTTCCCCAATATTCCCCCCCACCACCAAAAAATAATACTAAAGTAGACATACAAAAGGATGTTAAATGGAATAAAGGAAATTAAGTTAAAAAAAAATCTGTGATTTGCTGTGATTTTTCCCATTCTAAATAAATACTCATTGTTGTACCTAACTTTGTATTATAATTTTGTATTCTTTTTCTTAGAGGAGTACCCCCTCTTGTTCATAAGCTTTGGGCCCCACAGAATTTTCCCTGGATGGAAGGCAGTGGAATTCCCAATGAAACTCCAGCTGATCAGCAGAGCCTGTAGGTCACCTGAGGACAGTTTGAGGGGGTGAACACAGAGCTATGGCCAGATATCCATGAAGAGGGGGGCTGCTTCTGACAGCACTGGACACCTTAAGTCAACAGAATGACAACTCAAATCCCTAATTCCTTGTTTTGAGATCTGGACTGACATTTGAGGACTTTCTATGCCAATACTGATGGAAATTTTTTTTTTTTTTGTAGACTGGAGGCTGAGATTGACTTGGGGGAAAAAAACATGCTCCTGCAATTTGTTGAATTAGAGCATCTGTTGAATTCACAACTTTACAGGTCTGTTATTCACCCAACAAACATTTATGAGCACTTATTGTGAGCCAGACATTGTTCACAGAGGCTGCACATCTGCCCGTGGGAAACGAGATATCAATAAAGAAGGTTCCAGAAGCCACAGGGCAGATCCTGACCCTGAAGAGCCCATGTTTGTGGAACCTCTTCCTGCGTTGTCTGAGGAGGCCATCCCTCCTTCTTCCCGGGGGAGCTCCGTCCATTAAACTAATTTATAGTCGCGTCCTGCCCCACCATACAGCCCCCCTTACCCCGGATCGGATGCCCACCTATATCAGGGTGGGCAGAGAGAAAAGCAGGAATTCCATACTCTATTAATACGTAAACATCAGGTGACTTTTGTGGGAATGGGTTTGAGGGAGTGCATAATGGAGGAGGGGTGCAAAGGTACTTAGACCGAGAGGAATGTGTTGATATGCATGTGTTTATAGAAACTGTACCCCGAGTCCACACCCACGTGGTGGGATGTGGTCCTAGGAGTTTGCATGCCGGTTAACACGAATCTGAAACTTGCCCAAGCCAGCGGCTCAGGTGGCAGGAGAGCCCTCGGCGTAGTGTAGATGGAGGGACCCAAAGAGCTCAGAGAAAAGGAGGGAATCTAGTGTGGGAGTCCCACCCTCCACCCACCACAGCCCCCGGGGGGACGCAGCAGACTTGAGACACACGGAAAAGGCAGTGCTAGAACATTTCGAGACGGGAGATGGTCGGCAGGGAGGGGAGGGGTGTTTGGGAAATGTGTGAATTAGGAAAAGGGCATGTGCAGGTGGGCTTATGGCCGGGTGGTCCAACATCCAATCCCCTTTCTTTTTTTTTTTAAGATTTTTTTAATTGGGGAAGGGGAACAGGACTTTATTGGGGAACAGTGTGCACTTCCAGGAGTTTTTTTCCATCAAGTTGTCCTTTCAGTCTTAGTTGTGGAGGGCACAGCTCAGCTCCAGGTGCCGTTGCTAGTTGCAGGGGGCGCAGCCCACCATCCCTTGCGGGACTCGAGGAATTGAACTGGCAACCTTGTGGTTGAGAGCCCACTGGCCCATGTGGGAATCCAACCGGCAGCCTTCGGAGTTAGGAGCACGGAGCTCTAACCGCCTGAGCCACCGGGCCGGCCCCCTAATCCCCTTTCTTGAACGTCCTTTGTGGGAATGGCCTCCCAGCCATTCGTTTTTAGTTAGGTTGTGTGTGATTAGGTTGTTAGGATACGGTGTGTGTTTTTAAGGTGTGCAACACAGTGATTTAATATACACACACATTGTGACATGACGCCCCCAACCAAGTTAACACATATTTGCCGTGTGCGTGCGCGGGTGTGACTTTCCATTAGACAATACAGTATGATTAGCTCAACGGACCACACTGCGTGTTAACACCCCAGAACTTACCCGTCTTATAACTGGAAATTGGTACCAACATCTCCCCATTTTCCCCACGCTACTCTCTGGTTCTATAAGTACCACTGTTTTAGATTCCACATATGAGTGAGATCACACAGTATTTTGTCTTTCTGTGTCTGACTTACCTCACTTAGCATAATGCCCCTCCAGGGTCATCCACGTCGTCGCAAACGGCAAGGTCTTCTTTTTAGTTAAGCAATGTTCCATGATATGCATGTACCCCATTTTCTCTATCCATTCATCCATCCACGGACACTTAGGTTGTCCCCATACTCCGGCTATTGTAACAAACGCGGTGGTAAACAGGGGGTGCACACATCTCTTCGAGATGCTGATTTCATTTCCTTTGGATGTGTGCCCAGACTTGGAACTGCTGGGTCATAAGGCAGCTCTATTTTTAATTGTTTTGAGGAACCTCCTCAGTGTTTCCCATAGTAGCTGCACCAGACTCCCTCCCAGCCGTGATGGGGGTGGGAGATAAATCTGGCACCATCTGCCACAGAAGCAGAGAGCCCCCTTCCTGCAAACCCTTCTTCTCATCAGCTCATACAACTAAGGGGTGTGGAAGCCGGGCTGAATAGTGTCCCTCCAAGTTCATGTTCACCTAGATCCTCAAAATGTCACATTTGAAAAGAGGGTCTACAGATATAATTAGTTAAGATGAGGTCACACTGTATTGGCGTGGGCTCTAAGTCCAAAGACTGGTGTCCTTAAGAGAAGTCACATGAAGAGACAGAGACACAGAGAGGAGAAGGCCATGTGACATGGTGACGCAGCCACAGCCAAGGGCTGCCAGGAGCGGACAGAAGCTGGGGACAGGCCTCAGATCCTTCCCTAGGGCTCCAGAGGGAACCCACCCTGCCCAGACTTCTGGTCTCCAGAACTGAGAGAGAATCCATTCCTGTTGTTTCAAGCCACTGAGTTTGTGGTCATTTGTTGTGGCAGCCCCCGGACACATATACAGGGCCTCCGGTGGCCTGTGACTTCCAGGAACTGAGTCTTGAGACAAGTAACCAAAGAGAGAAGGCCTTCGGCCACTTCTGACCCTTGAGTGGTTCCTGTACTTTTTCCAGACTGTTCTCCAGACAGCGATCAGCTCAGTGGCTCCCTAACAGGCTTCTGACTGATGTCGTTCCTTTTTCCGCTGAGGTCAGCAGGGTTGATTGTGACTATGTCAACCAGAGAACCCAAACAGACATGTGTCACTGTCATTCGGGTAACTCATGAGCAAAGATGCTTGACGCAGCAAGTGAACAAAACGGACATCCAACTGGGTAAGTGTGAAAAGGAACTTACTGGCTTTTAGAACTAAAAATGCCCCCAAAACATCATGGCTTCAGGTGTGGGTGGATCCAGGCGTCTTCGGGAAACTAGTCTCCTGTTTGTTGGCATAATGGACCTCACTTCTCAGATTCCCATCCTCCTTGTACTAAAACCCCAGAAGGAAAGCACCTTTTCCTCAGTGTTTCCCAAAAAATCCCAGGATCAAGTGCTGTTGGATACATTGGATTCTACTCTTACTGGACGGGAAATCACGCACCTTTTCCCAAAAGAATCACGCAGCCAAGGGGATGGGATTTGCTGAATGTCTGAGTCTGAAGGACGTTACACTCACATGGAGCCAGACGTGAGGTCCACACCCCACCGAAGAACACACCTGGAACTCGTCTCAGCCCAAGAGATGGGGGGTGCTGGCTGGCCAGGCTCGGGGCTCGGCAGCCGGCCGGCTCCCTGAAATAAGCATGGCTGCCCTGTAGGATATGACCATCCATCAGCTCCTTGAGCTCCAATCAAAGCCAAGTCGCGGTCCTTCAACTGGCACGGTGGCCGGGATGCCCCTCCCAGCCCCCAGCCCTCGGCTCCCTCCCGCCTGCGTCGGGCTGGCCCGTGCCATACGCTGGGGTGGGACACATATCATGCCACGGAGCCTAACCTTCTGTGGCACGTCCAAGAACGTGACTGACCATATGTGCTGTGAACAGAAGCCCAGAACGAATCACAGAAACCAGGACGTCACGTAGTTCCACTGCTGACACGAGTGGAAGAGCTGCTGACTGTTGACTCAGAGCAGGACGGGGGCTACAGCTGTCACTTTAATTCGATATAAACAGAGCTGAAAACCCACCAGGGCTCTGGAACCACTTGGCCGCCTCCCTGCGGCCGGGGCTGTGTGTGGTGGTGATGGTTGCTCAGTGATGAGTCACTAATTCCGTATTTATAAATGGGTGTGTCTCTTTGGGTCTTGATTTCTATTTCTCCAGCAGGGCTTACCTGCTGTGCCCCATCCCCAGGGCGCAGCTGAGGGGACAGATGGCTCTTGCAGTTGGGATAACATCCAGCTTCTCAGGTGGAAGGTGTGCATTGGGGGCACTTTCCCAGGTCAGGTGGCAGGACTCCTGCCTTTGCTGGAACTCCGGCAGGAAGCAGGGGGTTCATTGCTCCCTACGGCTCAGGTCATTTGACTCTCAACCCCTCGAACTGCAAACCCCAGTCAGGAAGGACCTCTCTCTGCAGTTTCATTATCCCTGTTTTCAGATGATTCAGCTTCTAGGTGCACGACCTTACTGAAGACACCCCCACCCCCGGAGCCTATGAAATGCTGACCTTTTTATTCATTCTTCTAAGGCTCTGTTATTGGCTGAACCATTCCCCACCCCCCCAAAGTCCTACGTTGAAGCCCTAGTCCCCAGCACTTCAGAATGTAACTATATTTGGAGACAGGTCCTTTTAAAAGGTGACTAAGGTAAAACGAAGTCATTAGGGCGGGGCCCTCATCCACTGTGACTGCTGTCCTTATAACAAGAGGAGATCAGGACACAACCGTGTGGGGACACAGGGAGGAGACGGCCATCTACACGCCGAGGAGAGAGGCTCTCGGACCCCCACCTCCAGAGCTGGGGAGAATCAATCCTGCAAGCCCCCCCGCTGGAGCCAAGTCATGCAGGCACTTTCCTCAGTAAACATACAGTATGAGAGTAACACTCAAATAGTTTGTGCAAAGTAGTTTGCACAGTGACTCACTGCCTTGCAGCCAGGACGGCTGATGTCTGCTGGGCGCTGGGAGAGCTCCCTGCTCACGCCCCACGCAAACCCCTCCAACCCCACACACTAGGTCTGCCACGGGCAGCATCCATACCTGGCGGCAGTTTCCGCATCAGCTAGGAACCTGTCAGTCGCAAGCAGCAGAGACGACGGAAACCAGAGGAAGCACAGTCCTTCCCAGAGGCTTACTGACGCCCTCGATTAAAACGTGCAAGGCGGGTCCTGCTTCAGGCACAGCTAAATCGGGGCATGGTCCAGGATCCTTTCTCCTCCACTCTCATCTTTGACGTCCTTCGTCAACTACTTTTCAGGCTGCCTCCAGCCCCTGAGGACAAGCGTGCCACCAGCACCTCTAGTCCTTTATTGTCTGGCTGAAAATCGAACACTCACCAATGTCCCAGAAAAAGATGGGCCAGGATTGACACTAGGCTGCCTAGAGCCACATGCCCTTTCCTGAAGCAATGACCTTGGGCAGGAGGTGGAATGTTCTGTGGCTGGCCTGGAACAAACGTCAACCCATGAACCCACCTGAAGCACAGAGATAAGGGGAAACCCAGGTGGTCTTCTGGGAAAAAGAGGAAATTAGTGCTGCTGGGAAAAGAAACAGATTTCCCTACAGTGACTGGGGTTAACTGGAGTACCTCCCAGGATCCCTCTGGGTCCCCCAGGATCCATATTACTGGTACCTCATTATCTGCAGTCCTGGCTTCTCCATCTCCACACACATTCTCTTTAACGCTCACCACTAGCCTTTCCTGACACCTGACGGGACTTCCAGGAGCACCAGGAGGCCCCACCCCCACCCCCAAGCTGGCCCTGCCCCGGGGGAAGCAGCAGTGGGCAAGGGCCACGGCTGAGCCCCTCCCCCAGAGGACAGGACGCGGCAGTGAGAGGACTCGCAGTGTGGGCGGCAGGAGTGTGCAGTGGTTAGGAACATGCCACAGGCCTGGGTTTGAGCCCTGCACTCGGCCACTCACTCACCACCGGGTGACACTCGGACGCGCCTCTGACCTTTGTCAGTGTCCCCTTTCACTTCTGCCCACGCCGACAGCCAGACACTGGCCGCACCCCTGGGGACCAGATGACAGGCCTACCGCTGCCTTACGAAGGCCTTTGCACCTGTCTGTGTCCATCCTGGGGACACAATAATCTTCTATTCATACAAAAAATAAAAAGAAAGAAAGCTAAATTGAAAGAGTGAAATATTTTTCTTCATCTGCTTTAATGGGGAAAAAGTAGGTGGGGGAAAAAATACTGATTTGTGAATACTGAAAACCAAAGGCTGATTTCGGGCAATTTTTGTTCCCCTTTCAGCTGGTACTACTTCACTAACACAAACAACAGACACAAAATTCCTTCCATGCCTCGGGCTTTCCTGAGGTGGTTGTTTATGTTGGAAAGCAAGGGAGAGGCCTGAAGCCAGCTTCCTGGGTCCCCGCCTGGGTGGGGGGCCGAGAACATTCCTTCAAAGCCAATGGTGAGGCCCAGAGCAGGAGGGGGTTCTCCTGGCAGGTGACCCACAATCTGTGCTCCTCTAGTTCCTTCCCTGCACACCCACCGTGAGCCTGTGCACGAGGCGCTGTGTCATGCTTACAACGCTCTCGCAGGGGCGGCAGCCACCACACAACAAATTACATGGTTAATTACTGGGCCATCGCTGTGGGAAGTGCAGGGGTGAGGACAGCACGCAGGGTCTGAGTGGGGCCTGGACCATGACTCCGCCAGCAGTGGGGTCTGCTACCAGCAGGAGGTGCCTCTGCCCCACCCGCCCTCACGTCACGGGTCAGAACTACGGCCCCTACTTCATCAGGGCTGAGGCTCAAGGTAGTCGACTGAAGGGTGGCCCCACAGAGATATGTCCACGTTCTAACCCCCAGGACCTGTGAACGCAGCCTATTCGGGAAAAGGGTTGTTGCAGAGGCAATCAAATGAATCGCGATGAGGTCATCCTGGGTTACCTGGATGGGTCCTAAATGCAATGACAGGTACCCTTTTAAGAGACACACAGGGGAGACACAGGCAAGAGAGGCAAAGGTCATGGGACCATAAAGGCAGATGTTGCAGTGATGCGGCCACAAAGCAAGGCAGGCCTGGCCCCCAAGAGCTGGTGAGAGGGACCCTCATGGAGAGCCCTGGGGGCGGGCAGGACCCTGCTGACATGTTGATTTTAGACTCGTAGCCTCCAGAACCACGAGAGAATCAATTTCTCTCCAGTTTGTGGTGATTTGTTACGGAAGCTACAGGACACTCACGCACTTCCTCTCCATCTCATTTGTTTTATTCCACATGCTGTTTGTCCGTGGTTTTCAAAGCAGGTAGCAGTGGGATGGAGATGGGAGATGGAGATGGAGACAGTGATGGAGATGATGGAGATGGAGAGGGAGACGGAGAGGGAGAGGGAGGTGGGGAGATAAAGATGGAGATGGAGACAGTGATGGAGATGATGGAGACGGAGAGGGAGATGGAGAGGGAGACGGAGAGGGAGATGGAGGTGGGGAGACAGCGATGGAGATGGAGACAGTGATGGAGATGATGGAGATGGAGACAGAGAGGGAGAGGGAGATGGAGGTGGGGAGACAGAGATGGAGATGGAGACAGTGATGGAGATGATGGAGAGGGAGAGGGAGATGGGGAGATGGAGATGGAGACAGTGACGGAGATGATGGAGATGGAGACAGAGAGGGAGAGGGAGGTGGGGAGATAGAGATGGAGATGGAGACAGTGATGGAGATGGTGGAGATGGAGACATGGAGATGGGAGACAGAGATGGGCAGCATGGAGAAGGCTTTCAAGGAGTTCACTGGAATGGAAGAGTTGGAAAAGAGATGAGGTAACGAACGAAGGTCAAGGTGAAGTGAGGACTGTTTTGCCCCCACTGTTACTGCGTTCTGCCTTCTGCATCGGATGGGACACGGGGTGGGGGCTGATGGCAGGATCACCATCGGGGGGGAGGGGCAGTGCTCATTGGGCAGGTGGTGTTGGCAGGGGTTGGTCCACCTCTGGAACAAGTGTAAAATGGCTCAGGGCTCCAGGTGCAGGACAGTGAGTAGATTTCAGGTGGGAAGAGGCTCTAGTGCAATCGTCACTGTCACATCTTCAGTGACATTTCTCAGTGGTAACTGGGGTGTCAGAAGGGGGTGGGGTGGTGAAGGCTTGAAACAAGAGGAGCAGGTGTGGAACAGCACACAAGAGAGAACTGACAGGGAATGTGGGCCTGCTGGGTGGGCAGCGGGCACACCTGAGAGAGACGGTGGCCAGGGCCGGCTTTGGGGCTCCCACACAGAGGGGTGCAGGCTTGGTTAGCGTCCCGCTGTCTCAGTCTTGACCTTCCTAAGCCCTCTGAACAAGTGCATCTTTAATCATCACGGGGCTCTACAAGCTACATCGCTATTCCTGTCTGTGAATCTCACTGCAGCAGGACGAGACGTTCACACATCTCTCCTCCATCTCCAGCTGCCCGGGCAGGCGGGGACGAGTTGGGCTTCACCGGGGTTGGGTACCACCAAACCCCGAAAACAGACAAGGTGGAGCTGGCCCGGGGAACACAGGCCAGTGGGATACGGGGGGCCTGGTGGGGGTGGGGGCAGCAAGCAGCAGGAGCCCGGTTGAAATCCATGGATTGGCAGTTCTGAGAGCCAAGAGTTTCTAGAGTGGGGGGTGCTGGGTGAAATGAGCTGGTAGGAGGCTCATCTGGAAAGGGGGGCTCCATCCTCCGAGCCGCCCCACACCCCCCTCACCTGAGGCCGGCAGAAATCCCTGGGCCCCTTGTGTGGTCGTCTGAATAATGGTCCCCGGAGACGTCCCAAAGCCCGGCCTCACTCTGGAAAGCTCCAGCCGAGGCAGGTGTTGTCACCCTGGGGCTGGGCCAAGGGGCACACGCCAACTGCCTCTGGGGCCTGCCCAGCACATCTTTCTGCTTCTGAAGCCACTTTCAGGACGGGGCCAGCGCTCGGACGGGCAGTCAGTCCCCAGTGCGGTCAAACGGTCCTGTAGGAATGCTGGCAGGTCCCTCAACCTCTCTGAGCCTGTTTCTCACCCGTGAGATGGGTGTTAACAATTCCTCCCCAGATTCCTTTCTACCCCGAGAAGCAATCGAAACCATTCCACAACCAAGTTCCACAGACATTTCTTGCTCCCTAGCCAAATGCCAGGCCCTGGGGAAACAGCTATGGCTTAAACCAACAAAACCCCAGCTTTCGGGGGAGAGACAGAGTACAAAATGAGTGACAAATGCCTATGCAACTGGTGTGTGGAAAGAAGGACAGGGATGGAAACAGTCTTCCTTCTGTCCTGCATCTCCCTGTAAGCTTGACCCACTAGCCAGGCCTAGCCAGGCCTCGGAATTTTCTGAGCATTTTTCAGTGACAGTCCCAGAGTCATTTTAGGTTGCAAACACAGTCTTAACTCTAAAATTAAGATGTCCAGACCCAGGTAATGGTCAAAATGACAAACCTGACATGGCATCTCGTTCCGGCCCTCCCAGCACAGCCCTGCAGGGCTCAGGGGACGGGAGGCCGGGGACGGCGGTTAGGTGACTCACCCAGTGGCCTCAAGCTCCCTGAGCCTGGCGATCATTAGGGCAGCAGCCCTTCGTGCATGGCATGGCCCTGGTGGCCTGAGCCTGCAAACCCTGATGCTGGCCGTGGTCCCCGTTCCCGATGGGCCTAGCAGACAACGAACATGGACTCTGTCCCCAGGACTTTCCCAAGTGGACAAACCACTGTCTAGGGCTCCTTCCTCACCTCCAGCCACCTTCTGTTGAGGTGGCCCTACTGGATAGAGCCAAGGAGACCCCACACTGGCCACCTCCCCTGCCACGGCCACATCTGGGCGACAGGAGACACTTGCCCAAGGCAGCAGCCCCCCCGACACACTGCCAAAACAGCGGTCAGCCTTTTTCTTGACTTCTGGCTTTCCCAGCTGAGTCACAACCCTGGCCACGGTCCCTCTGGATTCCACGGCGTGAGGCACACCCCGGGCCTCTTCTGGGACCACATTCCAAAGCCCTTCCAACCTCTCCCCTTGAGCCCCTCCCCAGCTTAGGAGTAGGCTTGTCCCTCAAAGGGAGACACATCCCCAAAGGGGCCAGGTACCAACGAGCACAGGTGAGATGCCATACCAGCACATCACACAACCATGTCCACCGATTCTTCCCCCCAGTGAACATGTACCACCACCTCCTGTGAGACAGACCCTGGGTGAGCCACAGGAAGAGCTGGGGCCCTGCCCAGGGACTGGGGAAGGGCTCGCTTCCACCTGTCCCCGTGAGGACAAAGAGCTCCCAGGGAGCCCCACTGCCACCCGGGGGGCCACAGCCTTCCCCACTTCTGCCCCCAAGCCCACACTGCCCTGGCGAGGGTACCAAGGACGTTTGGTGTCACCAGCAGATGCCAATCGGCCTGACAGGGCTGGAAAGTCCCGAATTCCTCATACGCATACACTTCTAGGCTGTAGAACTTCTGGGCAGCATGTGCAAATTAAAACTGAGTGGAGCACAATTATTTCTAGGAACATCTGGGGGGGACTTCCTGAGCTATAAGTCTCCCGTCACCCACCCTGTCACTCACCCCACCCCCACTGTGCCAGGCAACAAGTTAAGCCATGAGCACACAGCACGTGCCTGTCCACTGCCCTCCACCTGGTCACGTCCCCAGACTACTGGGGACCCCCCGCCCCCTCGTGGCCCTTCCTACGGGATTGCTATCCACCTCAGACACCTTCTCTGACCATCAGCTTTTCTTGAACACAGATCGAGCCTATCTCCCCCTCCTCCCACTTGTGTGAGACCCAGGCTCACCCCACAGGCATCCGGGACCACACAAGGCCGAAGGTGGAGCAGGGCATGGAAGACCCCAGACCCAACGGGAATCTGGCCCTCCTTGGCTGTGACCCACACTACAGACCAACCAGAAACCCAGCCAACAGGAATTGTTCTGTTCTGATTACAAAACCAATTATCACAGAGGACTTCTGGGTAAGATGGTAGACACACAGATTGAAGCTCGCTAAAGAGACTCACACCATAGAATTGCCAAAGACTCCAAAATTGGCCCTGGGTGCTCAGGAAATAGTGCAAGGGGGCTAAAATAGGAGGATGGATTAGTATTTCAGAGAAGGAACCGGTCATAGAGACAGGAAGCAGACGGTGGGTGCCAGGGGCCGGGGGAGGGGGAGGGGGTTTAATGGGACAGTTTCCATTTGGGAAGATGAAAAACCTCTGCAGATGGACGGAGGGGAGGGCTGTACAACAATGTGAGTGTACCTATTGCCAGCCACTGAGCTGAATGCTTAAAAATGCTTCAATGGTAAATTTTTATGTCATGTATATTTTACCACAGTTTATAAAAATAAAAAAGCAATCACATCCTTAAAGCCCACCTACTACTCAGTGGCGTCTCCTTCCAGGTCTGGGAGACTAAACGCAGGGCTAGTCTGTGCCGTGGGTGAAACGGGCAACTCTGCTCTGGGGTCCAAGGGAACAGCAGGGCAGCAGGTGAGGGGGGTCCCCACAGAGATGAGGCAGTAAGTGGGGGGTCCCCACAGAGAAAAGGCCATAAGTGGGGGGGCACAGAGACGAGGCAATAAGTGGGGGGTCCCCACAGAGAAAAGGCCATAAGTGGGGGGGCACAAAGACAAGGCAGTAAGTGGGGGGTCCTCACAGAGAAAAGGCCATAAGTGGGGGGGGCACAGAGACGAGGCAATAAGTGGGGGGGTCCCCACAGAGAAAAGGCCGTAAGTGGGGGGGCACAGAGACGAGGCAATAAGTGGGGGGTCCCCACAGAGAAAAGGCCGTAAGTGGGGGGGCACAGAGACGAGGCAGTAAGTGGGGGGTCCCCACAGAGAAAAGGCCATAAGTGGGGGGGCACAGAGACGAGGCAGTAAGTGGGGGGGTCCCCACAGAGAAAAGGCCGTAAGTGGGGGGGCACAGAGACGAGGCAGTAAGTGGGGGTCCCCACAGAGAAAAGGCCGTAAGTGGGGGGGCACAGAGACGAGGCAGTAAGTGAGGGTATGAACAGTGGGTGCTGAGACACTGCCCCACCCCACTCAGCTCTCAGAGCCCCGGGGATCTGACAAGTCCAAGAGGAAAGACAGACTCCGACCTCTGATCTTCCCCAGTTCCACAGTTGGTGCCAACTCTCCAGCAGAGCTCACAGTGGACAAGGCCCGTGCATGGCTGAGAGTCAGCCCCTCACTAGATATGAGCAGACGATGGCCAGCAATCTGAAGACTGCTTAATGCACAAGGCAGGCAAAAGCAGTTTGGGATAAAAATGCTGCAGGAAGAAGAAAACAGGAAAAAAGACACCAACCACAGCCTGAGAGAGAGAGAAGATGGGAATCGCGGAGACAGTGCAATCCAAATGACACAAAGACTTCTTACACAGTAAAATGTGATCACGTGGATTTCTAAATAGAATGGTTGGAAAATAAGGGTGAGACACATCTCATAAAAAGAAAGCAAAAGATCCAGAGAGGGAAAACGGGAGAAGAGGTAAGAAGATTAGCAAATGCATCCGGATTGGCCCTGCAAATGAGAGGAGCTCCCGGAAAAAGGGAAGAGAGAAATCACCGGGGAGAAAATAATCAACCGTGTGATTTCAGAAAGTTCCCCTGGACAGAATCACGCAAGAGCAGTGTAGGGGGATGGACCCTAGACAGGCACTCAACACATGTGGACCAGAAAGCTCCACGATAGGCCAGGGGTCTGGGGTGAGGCAGACTTAGCCCCTGAAGCTTACAAACGATTTTAACGAGACTCACAGAAAGAAATGCATTTACATCACATCCAGCACACATGCAGACGGGGAGCAAGAGTCATCAAACAGCGCTCGCTTTAACTGCATTTGTGGCACCCTAATGGTTCCTATTCTAGCTTGTTTCACTTTTGTTAAAACACTGGTCACAGCTCAGCATTCAGATGTCACAGCCCACCGCCAGGACAGGACCTGCAGTTACAATAAAACGCTCAAGTTAGAGGGGCAGGCAGGCAAGGCAACAGTGGTTAAAATGAAGTTTCCCCACTTTGCTAAGCTTGGTGATCTCCCTATCTCCCTCTGGAGCCTGCCGCTGGCACAGCAGGGGTGTGAGGATGTGCTTTGCTAAGCACAGCGCAGCACAGACAGGAGCTTTGGAGCAGAAAGAAGCGATGTCAACAGCCAGCCATCCTGAGGTACGAGCGGGGTGACCAGTGGGGACCTACGGGAGACCACTGCTGTCCTGGACCAGCCAGCTGAGCGGGATGGAGAGACACTGTCAGATTCCGAGTGTGTCTTAAAGGCAGGGCTGAGAGGGGTTGCCAGCAGATGGTGTGAGGTGTGAGGGGGGTGAGAAGCGGATGGGCAGCCCGAAAGGTGTGTCAGTGTCCTGGGGCGGCTGTAACAAATGACCACCAACTGGGCTGCTTCAAACAACAGAAACTTATTCTCTCCTAGAATAAGAAGTCGGAAATCAAGGAGCCTAGAAGTCAGAAATCAAGGTGTCGCAGGGCTGAGCTCCCTCCAGAGGCCCCAGGGGAGGCTCCTTCCTGCCTCTTACGGCTTCTGGGGGCACCAGGTGCCCCTTGGCTTCTGGCTCCATCGCTCCTATCTCTGCCTCATGGTCACATGGCCTTTTCTCATGTATGTGTCCTCTTCTATCTAAGGACACCTGTCATGAGACTGAGGACCCACCTGGATAACGCAGGATCATCTCATCTCGAGATCCTTAATTACACCTGCAAAGACCCTTTACCCAAACAAGGTCATGTTCACAGGTTCTGGGTAGTAGGACACGGACCTATGCTTGGGGGCCACCACACAGCCCACCACCCAGGGGCAGACCAGGCGCTCAGACTTGGACATAAAAAGTCTGAGATGCCTCTTAGATCCAGGTGGAGGTGAGAGTTGGCTTTCATTGGAGTGGGGGGGGGGGGAGTAGGAGCGGAAGACAACAATTTGAAGCCATGAGGCTGGGGAAGTAGTGTGGCCTGATTTCCCGAAAGCAGAGCCCAGCGAGGACCCAGCTACATGGTTCATGGGGAGAGACCACTGAGGGGGAAAGTGAGGGAAGGAGGGCGTGCTCCGTGAGACAAGTGATAGCCTGACCCCACGGCAGCGCTAGGGGACACATGTCACCAGGGTCATCCGCCTCAAGGCAAGGGGCCACCTTTTGAAGTTCTGAGTCCCGCTGTGCTCTGTCCCAATTCCTGAGCCCCAGAACCCATGAGCAAACCAAAGTTTTGGGTAAATCTGTTATGCAGCCATAGAAACGAGAACAGCCGTTTTTTCCTCTGATGAATCGGAAAGCGAGCCCGGCCCGCGTCTCGTGTCAGGGTGTGAACCTGGCTCCAATCCCACCGCTGAACCACCCTCCTCACCCATTATCCACGGGAAGAACAGCCCAGCGTCCTGCCAGACCAGGGGCCTCGCAGCCCACAGCTTCCCCGCCTCCGACCGCCCCATCCCTGTCTGTTTTCTGGAATATGGGAGTGTTTACCTTCTTTCCAGTGAGGTGCTAAGTTTTTAAAACTCTTTGTCTATTTCTCATAATCGCTGTGCAGTGGGGGGCCAGACAGAGGTGGGGGTGCTGCGCCTCTAGGCAAACCTTGCAGTGTCACCTTGGAGTCTCAGTCCTGTGCCTCCTGCAACAAGGGCTGCCCTCCCTGAGGGGGGCGGGGGGGCTTCCAGCGGGGCCTGCACCTCCCACTGTTCTCAAGCCAGCTGTGGGGGCAGCCGCCAGGCCCACTCCCGGCCCAGCACCCTGTCATCGACCTGCTGTCTCCCCACGAAGGCATGTTCCCCGTGCGTTCAGAGCCAGCACTCTGGGTGGGATCTGCTAGGGCTTGGCCCCAACAAGCTAAGTACTGGGGAGAGGCACACCGGCAAGCTTCAAGCTCTGTCCTCTCGACTCGAGGACAGGTTGTCCATGGGACCAGGGCACCAAGCCACTCCTTCGTTCACCAAACGGATGGAGCACAAAGTTCCCGCACTGGCCGGGCAGTGTGACTACCCCAATCACCCCACCCTCACAGCAGCCTGCACTGCAGCTCAGTGCAAATTAGGAGCTGCCCACCCTCCCTGAGTGGCCGCAGCCCGTGCGTGCGACTTGATGGGCAGAGTAGAGGGGGGACCGCAGCCCCAACTCACCTCCAAAAAGCCCAACTGCACAGCCTTACGCAGGGGCCTGCTTCCCGCCGCCCAGAGGTGGTCGGGCCCACCTGCGGCTGAAGTTTTCCGCCTTGGGGCTGAGGACTAAAAGAAGTGGCATTACAGTCTCAGAATGGTGCCGCGTTGTGTTTAATAGGAAATAAAGGGGTGTGAGAAACCCTTTGGGGTGGGGAGAGGGGTTCTGTTTCTCTGGAACCTGAAATCTCTACCTCACCTCATGAAAAGAATCCAAGCATGGCTGTCCCATAAAGAGACTCACTTTGGATTTGGAGCAGACCCCAAAAGAGTGGTTCTCAGATGTTTCTGATCATATACCCCATCAGCAGCATCTATAAAGATGATACACAGAGACCACGCGAGATTTATCCCAGGAATTCAAGGTTGGTTTAACGTTCAAAACTCAATTAATACAATGTACCCTATTGAGACATGTGGTCATCCCAGTGGGCACAGAGAAAGCATTTGACAAAGTCCAAAACCTAGTCATGATTTAAAGAAATAAAAGCTCTAATAAAAAGTGTATAAATACTCTCAACAAAAAAAAAGAATGGAAGAGTATTTCCTCAACCCCATTCTGCAAATGGACATTGGCGGGCTTTGTGGGGTGAAGGGTGGCACAACCCTACGCCTTCACTAAAATTCCCTGAGATGCATGTACACTGGCCGCAGGTGCATATTATGGCGTGATAACCACACTCAGTAAAGCTGTACAACAAGACAACTCATTGCAGCTGAGGGCGGAGGCGAGAGCGCTGAGCAGCGGCTCCAGAGGGAAAAGCAGGACCACTGCTGAAAAGGGCAGGCAGCCAGTCACAAAAGGGAAGTGACAGATCAAAATAATCCACGGACTGGACGATCCATCCTGGCATAATTAAAACTCTGCCCGCCCAGATGAGAAGTCTGCTTACTCCCTCCGCTTGTTCTCCAAGCAAAAAGAAGTTTCCAGACCAAATAAGGCTGCAGCCTTTGCAATGCTCCTGGCACACAATTCCTTTTAAGTGCCAGGTTATAACTCGGGCCCAAAACATCCCAGAGCAGCACGATGCCCATCAGCCCAGATCCCTCCGGGTAACGCTCCAAACAAACCCAGGTAAACAGAGCAGGACTGGCCCGGCTGGGTCCTCCGCCCACTGGCAGGCGGCATGGGTGAGCCTGCTGCTCAGAAGGAAGCCCGGTGCCCACATGGAGGAGCAGGGCTCTACCATCCAGCAACTTGCGCTAGCAGCCAACTGGCTCCTGGGGCCCTGGGCACCGTGGCCTTGGCCACAAGCAGCAAAGACCATCTGCTGAACTTGCGCGAGGAGCCACATGTACGTCTTTGTTACGCTGCTGCAGCTTCGCATGATGACAAGGACAGCAGAGGCTTCTGAGCACTGAAGGGCCAGGCTGTTTCCATGGCCTTGCGATGTTGAACACATTCCATATTCATAGCACTCCTGTGAGACAGGACCTATTACTTCCCCATTTTACAGATGAGGAAATCAAGGCAGAAGAACACACAGCCCGCACAATAAATCGGGGGATGAACACACTGCAAAGCCGGGGCTTGTCCCGTGCTGCACTGCCCCCAACCCAAAAGAAGAACTAGCAGGGCCCCCTCCCTGGCGCCTCCACTGCGAAAAGGAGGCACACCCACCGGACAGGGCTGCCCCACTCCCGGCTGCTCCTACAGGGAGGGCTGCAGCCTGGCTCGGCATGTTCCTTTTTTTGGCTCCCCGTCCAGGCCAAACTGTAGGACATTTTTCAAGCGACCAGCTACAAACATTTTCCTAACAAGGCCTCTCTGGATGAGAAATGGAAACTTCTTGTGTTGCAGTGGTCAGCTCTGACATTTTAATGCATCAAAACTGGCTGAAGCAGAGGTCAGGGCTGGAGGGGTGGACACTCCCGTGCGGGGGCAGGTGGGCAACCCGGCACCCAGCACTGCCTGGAGCCCCCAACCCGGACCCAGGCCTTGCCGACACACGATGCTCACCCCCTTGACTTCTCAGCACAGCTGGCCGGGTGGACGACAGGTTCAGAGGGGAAGGGACTTGCTGAAGCCACATTCAATGCAGCCGGCATTCAGACCCAGGGCCCGCCAACTCGGGGCGCTTCCACCACCCCAGCCAGGTCTTCCTTCCTCCCTTCAAGCCCTTCTGGTCAGAATGGCCCAGGGAAGAGCACGTGGATCAAGTGACAGGGCCCCCTCTTTCTCCAACGCGGAGGGGTGTACTGACTGGGCACTGCCTTCCTGCTGGGACTGTAGACACTGAGACATACAGTCATGGGCACAAGTAGACCAGCAAAGACCCTTCTAGTTCCAAGTGACAGAAACCCCAGGCAGACTGTCCTCAGCTAACAAAAGGGGATTAGCTCAGGACACTGGGACCGCAGTAGGGGTCAGGTGTGGCTGGATCCAGGTGCTCAGACAATGTGGTCAGGTGACACCCCCCCCCAGGCCCATTTCTGGCTGTTTCTGTGCCGGCCTCCTCCTCTCCTGCAGACAGGCGGGGAGGCTGGCTGTTGTCCCCCCACATCCTCCACCCCAGGTGGAAGAGCCAACATTCTTCTCTCAGCATCTACGTGTGGACCCCAGGTGGAACCCTGACGGGCTGTTTGGATTCGGGCCCATCCCTGAACCTGACCTTGCTGTGGCCAGGTGAACAAGGTTCTCTGACTGACCCCGCCGAGGACACACAGCCCCTAGTGGCCAGGGGATCGGGGCTCGTTACCACAAAGACAGGGAGAGAAAGAAAGTACCCTCAGCAGGTTAACAGCTGCCACTGTGCCCCGCAACAACCGGGAAACAATGTCTCACACACAGACAGGTCACTGCCCTGCTAACATCTGTCTACGCGTTGCCCACCAGCCATGCGTCCCTGGGAGCAGAACGGCAGCTGACCGACCTCCTGCGACACTCTGGACCACTCCTGCACGTGCTTTTCCACACATCACTGGACGGTGGCACTCACAGACATGATGCGATGGGGTCCCCACCCCTCCCCCTGAGCAATTCAGTCCTAAGTCACTGGATAAGACCAAGCCAGGAAGGCGTCCAGGCAAGAGGAAGGAGGAGGGTCCGTGGTGGCACAACGTGGACATCAGGCCTGGCGGGGGAATGCGTGTCCCGACGAGAGGGTAGCCCAGCACTGGCAAAGCGGAGCGGTCAACATATGCAGGCCTTGCATGGAGAGCACAACGAATGTGCTGACTAAATGGCATTTGGGGGCCAGTGGCCTAACGACAGAACAAACACATGGACACCCAATGCCCGGTCAGGGAGCTGGAACTTCCCTCTGAGGCCATGGGGACACAAGTGGCATTTAAGGAGAGTGGGCACAGGGCCATGTGACGAGGGTCTGCAGGGGTGACGGTAGACGGCATGAAGGAAGCACGTCTGCCAAGAGCGGCTGGGTCAGACCTCAGGCCCTGAAGGCAAGGGAAGAGACTGGGCTGAGCTGCAGGGCAAATGGCGGACGGCAGACCCGGGCCCCTGACGGGCACCCATCTCCACCCTGCTGTTGTCAGTACAGTCTCAGGGTGAAACGCCCCTTCCGCCCCTCAAGGTTAAAAGCCCCCTCCCCATCTAGGATAAAGCGCCCCTTCTCCCCTCTGGTAAACCGTCCCCTCGCTGCCTCTGGGGTAGAACGCCCCTCCCATCCCTGGGGTGAAACGCCCCCTCAGCCCCCTCCGGGCCCCCTCCCTCCAAGGGGGGATGAACCGCCCCGCTCCTCTTTCCACCAGCCTGCCTTGTTTCTCTCCTCAGGTTACAATTCTGAACCTTCCCATAAACATTCATTCCAAGTGGTGGAGAAGTCAAGCTAAACAGGAAGTGTTTTCTCCGGCTCGTCATCTGTTAACAGGACAAGAAGCCCCCGCAGCGGCCTGAGCCCCCTCTCGCTCTGAGCCCCAGCAGCGCCTCTGGTCGCCTGAGTATTCAGAGCAAACATGGCTCATCCTGCATCTTCAACCACCTCAGGAAAGTGAGTGAAGCGGGAAAGAATGCTTACGTTAGACGTAACAGACTGTGGGGCAGTGTGCACGCACTTTAATTTTAAATAACTTACATCCCTTTGAAACAAATAAAACCCTGAGGCTCAAAGAATGCATCCAAACGAGGTCTCTTGAATAAACAGCCAGCAAAGGACATGGGGACGCCTGGGAGGGGCCTCGGCCTGTGCACGCATTTGGGACAGCTTTTCCAAGCCTGACCCCAGGAGCAGCCATTTCACTCTGTTCCCACCCACAGCACCCGGGAGGGGCCATGGCGCCTTCGTGAATCACACCCAAGCAAGTGACCTCCAGGCTTCAGGGGAGCAGGGAGCGGCCAGAGCCACTCTACTCCCCTGTAGGGGGTTCGGGTGTGGCCACTGCAGCTCCCAGGGATAGGAGACAGACTGAAATGGCCTCGGTGAAGTCACAGCTCAAACAAAGGGTGAGCCAGCCACACGGGGACACACGGAGAAATGCCCAGCGTTCTCAGACATCATCTCCAGGCACATTAATGGGGTTTTCAAGTGCCCCCCCATCCTGAAGGGCTGAAAGCTGGCCAGCGCCAGACGGGGGCGGGGGAGGGAGGGTGCCCAGGCACATGTCCAAGGGAACAGAGTCTTCCTGTCCCTCGTGGCAGCACCCCAAGATTTGGTTTGACTGGGAGGGAAGGAAGAGACCAGGGACCAGTCCAGGGAGGGAGGAAAGGAACGCGGCATTCTGGGGCCACCCCACCCCTCACCATGAGAAAGGACCAGCAGGCAGTGACGGCCCCGGGGCTCTCCTCCATCTGTCATCTTAGAAAAGCTCCTGGCCAGGTCAGAAAGCCCGTCCTTCTTCCCAAAGGCCCTGTGCCCCATGCGGGTGGTAGACATAGTGTAGGTCTGGTGGCACACTGTCATCCGGAGCAGCTACAAGGAACAGAAAGCAGCCAGGGGACAGCCCTGCTCGCCCCTCACCCACATTTTCACACAAGCTCTGGAAGCCGTGTATGAAGGCCCGGCGTCACTTTTCCTTCTCCCGTTTGCTCTTCCTCTGGCTGGCCAGCTCATCCAGCTTCTTATCCAGCCTCCTCTGGAGCTGGGCCCTCTTGGCTGGGGCCAGGGACCTGTCCTTGGTCCCACTGCCGGCGTAGAGGACTCCTTCCCGGCTGATTCTCTGCCGGGCGTGGGTGCGAGCCCTCTCCCCGCAGCCATGGATCTGGGGGGGACACAGCAGTCAGTGCGGGGCAATCCTGCCCATCACAGCTCCGAGGGTCTCCCTCCTCTTCCCGCACATGGACCCTTCACCTGCAGGCTCCCTAGGGGAGAAGGGGTAGACTCCACACCCTGACAAGGCTGGGGGCCCCCCACCCCACCTTCGCCTCAGCCCAAACCCCACAGTCTGACAGGGTGATGCAGTTTCGCACTTGTGACACACACGTTCGCAGGCCCCCCAGCGGCAGTGCTGATACAGCAAAATGTACCCAAAGCAGGATTATAATCTCTAGGCAAAAAAGCTATTTATCTCCTCTGACCCAAATGCTAGGCCCGTCGGAGGCGCTCCAGGGTGCGTGCCTGCCTGCACACTGATGCCCGGCGGGACGGAATCTGTCCTGAGCCGTGTGAGACTCTGGCATACCCACTTCTGCAGGTAGGAGGCTGGCCGGGAGGGAGAGAACACAAAGCACCTGCCAGGCGCTACACACAGAAGGGGGGTATTTCCTTGGGGACGCCAGGTGGGACGCAAGTTTCGACCCAGTGAGATCCCAGAACAGGCAGTAGGAGACCGGTGGCCGCACCCCAATGAGGACTTCTCGTCCCAAAGGACGCTGTGCTGGCCTTCCGGCAATGACACTGCCCGACGGCACGAGGCGCGCGGAGCCCGCTGCCCTCCCTGTCCCAGGGACCGCCCAGGCACTCGGCCACTCCACATGGCCCCAGACCAGCAGGAGCTGTGCGACGGACGCACCCTGGCCGCCCGAACCTTTGGTATGACAACTGGTAAACACTCTAAACAAAGATCTTCCGAAAACACGGCACACTTTATCAACAAGCGTGGACGTGGAGAGGCTGCATGGGTGTGCGAGGGAAACGCCCCTCACCCAGGAGACCCCTTTTCCCCCTGCCGTGGACAAGTGGCTGCTACAACCCTGACCTGGCGCAGAGACACTCCCAGGACACTGAGCCGGCTCCTCCAGGACCACGTCCCCCCCAGAGGCTGCAGCCCACATCAGAGGTGGCACAGGGCCCTCCGCCACACCCACCCCTCCCCCTGCCTCCAAGAGCCCCACCACCATCCTGGGCCGCCCAGGGGACCACTCTGGGTCCTCCCTCCTCTTCTCACCTTGACCTACAACCAGTTCAAGGGCCTCAAATCCACCCCTCCACCTTCTCTGTTCCCCACCCCCAGGGTGGACCCTCAAGGTCTCTGGCCTATATCCCCACAGCCATTTCACCTGCCTCCTGGCCTCGCCCTTGGCCTTCTCTGCATTGCAGCCTAGTGTCCTAGTGTCACGGCCCTGCTGAAACCCTCCAGTGTCCCCCGCTGCCTTGGGAACCAGGTCGGAATTCCTCGAGGTGGCTCACTGGGCCCTCCTCCACCTCGCCTCCCACCATCCTGCCTCACATTCTACTCCCAGCTGCCTCGGGGTCCCAAACTTCTCCCTCCACCTTTCATCTGCGAGGTCTCAGCCAGAGCGTTACCTCCTGTGGGAAGCCCACTCTGAAAGGCTTCCATCCCCGGTCACCTGGGCTGTGGCCCACCCCTTCCTGCGTGCCAAGAGCATTCATCCTGGCCTCGTGCATGGGGGAGGGAGCGCGGTGGAATGCAGGTAACTCACAGGTAGAGGGATGTGGGCAGGTAAGTAAGAGCTGTACATGAGGAAAGGAAACCTGGGCAGCCGCTCCCCTGTTGCCATGGGCCCCCGGGTCCCCCCAGGAGCATGCAGTGCACGGCCACATGCTGGTCTCTTATCACAATCCCCACTGGGCCCACTGCCTCCCAAAGCGGAGATAAAGTCTGCTCTGGCCTCCATGACCCCAGGTCTCCACACCTGGCAAAGGAGGTTCCCATCCACATTTGCTCAAGGAATGAATGAAAAAGCAGCCAGCTTCCGGTCCATTTTTGATGGTGAGCCAGAGGCCCGCCTCCCTCTGGTCCTATGCTAACCCATGACAGAACCCAAGAACGCTGAACAAATTCTCTCTGCCCAGAAATCCTACACCGACTTGGCTGTAACTGAGCAAATGTGGCATTGCACTCACTCGTGCCCCGATACGCTAAGAAAAAAAACAAACCCACAAGTCAATGTCTGTTTGAAGAGCTCACGACCAGCTAGTGTTTCTGTTTGGAGCCCATCTGCCCAGGATCCAAGCCCTGGAAACAGACCCGCGGCCGCTCCCCGTGCCCCGGCAGGGGCCGGCGTACCTCGGGCAGGTGGTGGCTGAGGCAGTAGAGGTGGCCGCAGTGCCGGCAGAGCTGGCCCAGAGTCACGACGCTGGCTGTGCACCTGGAAAAGCCACAGGTGTTATCAGCCTCCATGACGGCCGAGACCAGAGCATCGAGGTCCTCCTTGGCCGACAGGTCTATGGCCGCAGGTCCTAGGGGAGAAAGTGACACTCAAATAGGGAAGAACAAAGAAGCAGCGAAGAAGTCGCCCGCTGAGCCTGGCCTGCCCCCGGCTTCCTGCTTCTGAGGTGACAGGGAGTGAGCAAATGCAACTCAGTGGGGCTCAGTGTCCGCCCTTCTTGGCGCTAACAACCAGTCACCGCCGGAAGTGTGAGTACAGGGACCTCCTAGAGGGCGCGGCAGTGCGCGGACACTGCCTCTGAACGGCCTTTAAGCCAGAAACACATGGAACTATCAGGGCGTTCCCTAAGACGTCAACTATAAAAGCAGAAACCCAAGATAACCCAAGCGGCCCCCCCAGGCTAACAGTCAGATGAACTAAAGCACGTTCACGGCACGAGGCCAGAAGACCTGACCGTTTCCACCCAGATGCATGGCAACCTTTGAAAGTGCTAGGAAAATGTTCACGAGTGGGAGAGACACAAAACTCAGTACGGTTGCCATCGTGTAAAACACACAAGTATGAATGACATTACACGTCATCTGTGACAGAACTGTCAAAGAACTGGTGGGGAGCGCGACCCAGGAAGCTGGTAGGATTACCTGGGTGCCGGGCACCCAGGCAGACGAGTCCCTATCTCCCAGCGTTATTCCCCACAACGGGCACGCTCAGTGCCGGGCACATAGGTCAGCATGGTCAGCTTCCGGGGGGAGCCTGGGGACAACCGTGACACCGCCCAGGGTCTCTCAGAGCCCCCGTTCACCTGCCCGTGCCTCGGTGCACAGAAGCCATTTCAAACCTAGGCAGGCACACCTTTGCCTGCCCCGTACCCTACGCCTCGCCAACAGGCTGCGTCAAGGGTAAGCTCTACGGCAGTCACACACGAGCCTGGGGCCACCTGCGGTCAGGGGAGGGCCAGAAGCGCTGATGCTGCAAGAGCAGTCCCGGGAGGCTTGCGGAAGGCCTGGGACGTGCTCACGACTATGGGCACCCACTCTCTCGGCAGCGGCAAGTGTCCTCGGGAGACACAGGAACCGCGAAGAGTGTTCAGGCCCTAACGCAACACGAAATCTCGTCAACACCAGTACTGGCCACCTTCCCACAGGACCCGGCACCCGTCACTCTCCCAAACCCTCACGCATGACGAGCAGGCAGGGACATTCCCTGCGTGGGTCTCCGGCTGTGCCCCAGGGACCTGCTCACGCTGGCCTCTGCTTCTCAGCTGCGGGACCTCGGCACAGAACTTGGAGACCAACTGGGCAGGTCACGTTCAGAGTCTGAGTGGTGATGAATTCTGAGGTGGTTGTTTGAAGAAATGCTTCACACACTGAGTGGCACCAGCATCCCTGAAATGGGGCGCAGTCTCCCCAGGACACTGTCCTGAAATGGCCAGGCCACATGCCCTCTCTAGGAAGGATGTCCGGGTACCTGGCCCTTTCTGGCATTTACCATATTCTCAGCATGGTTTAAAATGCAATCTCTTTCCTCTGCCAGAACGTCAATTTCCACAGGCGTCTGTCTTGCTCACCCACATAAACCTGGCCGGAGCAGCTGCTCACTAAATGCCGCAGAGAAATTCGGCTGAAGCCTGGACCACTCACTGGGAGGCTCATTTAAAAAACCACGAGTTACGTCTGTGCGGCTTCGCTCACAAGAATTCAATGAATAAAGGGGGATGTGAACGGCTTCATGGTCCTGCTGCAGTAAGAGGTCACACAGACGTCTCCAGAAAATCTAGGCTGTGACCGCCAGGTCTTCGAGCTCTAAGTCTGAGGACACCAAGTCAGTACAGGATGGGGACAGAGCACACAGCCCCGCAGGGCTCCCCAGGGGATAACCAGCGTGGCCCTTGACGTGGCCTCTGAGTCAGAAAGGGCACTGTCACCACAGGAGGTCCCACCAGGTCTGTGAATGCCCCTCCCATCCCCCAGAGGATACCCACACCATCCCTGTGTACTCCCCCCGCCCTCTCCCTGCTGTAAGCACACTCCCTCCCTCCCCATGGGCCCGACTCTTGGGATTAGAGGGTCACCACGACCAGTCACTGCTCTCAGAGGGCTCAGCCCCAGCCGATCAGACGTAAGGCACAGAATCAGGGCACTGGCCCCAGCAGCAGGTCCTCGTTCTTTTCAAGAGTGGCAGGGGGTTCGAGTGGGATAAACATCCCAGTTAAGGGGACACCAAGACTGTGTTCTCATGAGTTGACCAGATTTACCTTTGGCTTCTTTTTTCTTTTTCTTTTCTGGTGCCTTCCGCATCCCCGAGCCCGTGGCCTGCTGGAGCACCGGGGTTCGCTGCTCCTGCCCACCCCTCCCCCTCTGCAGTCTCTCCAGGTGCAGGGCCTTCAGGTCTAGCTGGTCTGGGCTGCTGGGCTCCCTGATGGGAGGCTCAGGACAGGGTGGGGCCAGCGGGGCCGGTGGTGCTGGTGGGGCCGATGGTGCCGGTGGGGCCGATGATGCCGGTGGGGCCGGTGGGGCCGGTGGGGCCAGTGGGGCCGATGGTGCTGGTGGGGCCGGTGGTGCTGGTGGGGCCGATGGGGCCGATGGTGCTGGTGGGGCCGGTGGGGCCAGTGGGGCCGGTGGGGCCGATGGTGCTGGTGGGGCCGGTGGTGCTGGTGGGGCCGGTGGGGCCGGCGGCACCCTCTTGCTCACAGTGATGAACCTCTCTTTCCCTTGTCCGGCGCTGTCATGCCTCAGCCCGTGCTCCTCAGCGATCTGGTGGACGCGCATCCTGTCGTGCGAGTTCAGGGAAGCAGGAAACTCCAGCCGCGTCTGCTCACTCGACACAAACTCTGCTATGACAGCCCGTAAGTGGGCTGCACTGTCTCTGCTCTCCACTCCCTCTGGGCTGACTCCGTTGAGACTGAGCTGAGTGTGGCCCTCAGGGCCCAGAGGCTTCCCGCGCGGTGTCTTCTGGGCCAGCCTGGCAGCTGCTCTGGCCCCCCGGGCTCCCTCCTGCTGCCTACTTCCAGGCTTCCTGGCACACGCAGAAGAGCCTGGAGGCTTTGCACCAGCTCGGCCGTGACCCTGGGAACTCTCATAGGAATAGTTTACAGGGACGATGTCATCGAGATACTCAAAGGCTGTGCGCACCTCCCCGTGCTCTGTGAAATAATCCACCAGGGTCTTCAAGAAAGTGTGGTTGTTGACAGTGTGAGAATCGCAGACAACCGCCACGTGGCGCCGAGCGCGGGTGACGGCGACGTTGATCCTCCGGTCCTCGGCAAGGAAACCAACTTCACCTAGAAACCAGGTAGGGGTGAGTAGAGTGCAGATCTCAGACTGAGGAGCAGGAAGCCAGGCTCTCCTGCCCTGATCGGCAACAATCACAAACAAGGATCAGCTGCACGGCTCGCAGCCTCCTGCACCCTGGATGTCCCCCCAGCCTTCGCAGCCTCCTGTGAGGCCCGGTTATGAAGCCACGGCTGCTCAGACTCCCGCTGCCGACCACTGCTTATCAGTCCGGCTCCACGTACCCAAAGTGCACTTGATAGCTACCAGACTTGTTCATTCCCTGAGCCCGGACCCAGAGGCAGCTCAGGCGACTCGGATGTGGCTGCAGCTGACACTCAGGGAAAGCACAAGGGCCACCTTCTTTTTCCCACTTATCCCCACTCTGTTTTCAACCTCCTACTGAAACTGCTTTATAAAGCCCAGTAACTAAAAATTCTTTCTGAGCACAATTTTCTTACCCAATGGCCTACCCACAAGCCCCAGGGGCATAAACACCATGCACTGAGGCTGAACCCACCTGAGGCCACAGACAAGCTGTGGGCTTTAGGGGGCTCCACGTCCTCGGCAGGCGCTCCAGGCCTTCCCAGCCCACACCCCGGCCACACACGTGCCTAACCCTCCGGCTCTACTCCCTCTGCCGGGAACACCCTTCCGGCCCCCACTGCCACCGGCCCACCTGCGACACACGCTGAGCCCCAGCACGTTCCCACTAGAGTCCTCCTCACACCACACTCACTGCGGCACTGTCCTCTGTCCTTTCGCTTGGCGGTGAGCTCGTGGAGGACAGTGTGTGTGCTCCCCCCACGGCCATGCCCGTGACTGGCGGGTGTGGCCCCTAGCAGGAATCTAGCTTGCTCTCCACATAAGTATTTGACCTCTAGGATTCTGGCGAGAGCTCCATACCTTTCTTGTTGGATCTGACGAAGGACAGAACCACAGCCTCCTTCTCGCGGCCTTGGAAGCCATCGACTGACTTAATTTCAAGCTTGGGGTGCTTGTGAGAGAGGCTCTGTCTGAGCAGGTCCACCTGAAACACCAAGCAAAGCCCTGGCCTCAGCACAGGCTGGGTACAGGCAGCTGACACTCTGCCCTGCAGCTCAGCAGGGGGCCTCGAGTCCCAGGAAACCCTCAGGAGCCTCATGGGAAACGGTTTCCACAGCCGCCCTCTCACAGGCATGCAAATGAACAAATAACATGCCCCATGCCAGACATGACCCCCACGGCCAGCACACATCTCATTTCTTTTGGCTCGTGACAGCCCTAAGTGCGATGCCTGCAGACCAGGCAGGGGTGGCAGCTGATCTGCAGACCTCACAAAACTCTGAAGCAAGAGTTTTTCCTACCAAAGGAGACAGGCTTTGCTTCATAAGCACATAGACACTAAGAGAAAATGTGAGGAAAACAGAAGAGAAGGGAACAGTCGTCTGTTGCTTTTGCTGGTCCAACACCAGCACCTTCTCCAAGAACAGCCGGCACCCTGGATTTTCCTTCAAGAAAGCACCCACTCCCACACTCCGATCTACTGTGCTCCATGAAGCTGAGCGGCCCAGCCCGAGATGGGCGAGGATGCCAGCTCGGATGCCAGCTCGCAGCCACACGACTGACTGGCTCAGGGGTGGGGGCAGACCAACAAGGCTCAAAGCTAAGATCCTTGTGGGAAATCCCTGCGGCTGCCCGTGTAAGGACAACGGCAGCCTGAGGTTGCCGTGGCCACGGGGAAAGCTGGCCTAAGATTGAAGCCAACACAGGGGGCCAGGTGGAGAGACCACCCTGGGGTGGATGGACAGACAGACAAATGCTCTGTCTGATGTCATCTAAGCCCCGGAACCAGTCCTGACATGGTTGCCTCTGCCCTGCAGTGTTTGGTCACAAGAACCAGTAAACTGCCCTTTTTCTTTCAGCCACTCGGGTGGTCGAGTCCCACGGATACACATGGAGACAAAGGGGCCCTCTCCCACCTGCAGGTTGTATGGTGTGATGACGGCAATGTCACTCGCTTGGACACCAGCATCCAGCAGAGCCTGGACGTGTAGACTGACGAGGAGCACTTCACCTGGAGGGAAACAAAGAGCGAGTCTCCAGGACAAGGGACAGTGCGAGCTGACATGTGGCATCAGCACAGGTGTCAACCCCCTGACCAAGAGCTGACCTTACATTTTGTGCCTGAGGCTGCGTCTTGGAGCTCCGAACCTGAGTCCAAGGGTTGCCAGATGTAACGAGCAAAGGAACAGGACACCCAGCCAACATGAACATCCATAAACACCTATTCCGTCTAAGCATGGCCACGTGTCCTCCGTGAGTGGCAGCCCTGAGCAAGGGCTGAGCAAGGACCTCTCCCGGAGGCTAGGCCAGGCCACGTGGGGCCACTGTGTTCAGAATAAGGACACAGGACGCTCGCTGCCCCGGCCACCAGCTCCCTCGCTTGGTGCTGCCTGCTTGTTGTGAACGCCGCCGAGTTCAGCCCTCAGACCGTCATGTGCCGACCTCCCCCAGCTCCCAGGCACTGCGCCCGGCCCTGCCCGCACCCTGCGCTCAGCTCTGCTCCGAAGCTGGCAACTTAGAGGGACGTGTGTGTTTACAGGGGAGCGCGGGGTCCGTTCAGACAGAAAAGCCGACCCCTCTAGGCACGCTCACCGGGGTTTCCTTTGGACTCATCCTCCTCTTCCAGTTCAAACAGCCCGCAGCCGGCTGTGTCCACAAGCAGCAGGGGAATGCCCGTGTCCTCTGTGGCCGCCACTCCTGGGAGGTCCCTGCACCCAGGAGGACACCAGATGCGTGAGACCACACATTTCCCTCCTCCCCTCAGGAAAACAGGGTACCACCCACGGGCAACACAAGGAGCAGGAAGAACACAGGCGGGAGCACCCCGAATGCAGATCCCCAGGGCAAGGCCCCTGTCCCTCCCAGAAAAGCAGTCCTAGAGGTGACGCTTCCTCTAAGAGCTTTACAGAGCACTCAGTGACATGGGTGGCTGTCGGGACAGAAGGACTGAGCGGGGAGGCCGGCAGGGCTGCGGCTGCCACTCACCGCAGGAGGTGCCCGGCCACGGAAGGGTGTGCCGTGAGCTGCCCGTGGTACAGGGCGTCCGAGGCCCACTGCATGATGGCGTAGTGCATTCGGTACTGCACGCTCAGCGTCCGCACCACCGCGGCCCCGTGCTCCTGGGCCAGGCGCTCCATCAGGCTGAGCGACAGCCCGGCCTGCGCAGCCCTGCACCGGGAGAGACGGGCGGAGCCAGGAAGGAGGCCTGTCAGCGCGGGGGCAGCCCTCCCCTCAGAGCCTGACTCACCCCCACTGCTGACCTAAGGTTAAGGGAGGGGGCGGCTGAACAATGGCTGCCAACAGTGCCCACGTCCTAACTCCGGGACCTGCGAGTACGTGACCGCAGGGCTCTTGCAGAGGTGATGAAGGGAAGGCTCTGCGGTGGGCAGCTGATCCTGGACTACCCAGCACAACGTCGTCACGAGAGTCCTTATAGAAGGGAGGCCCAGGGTCAGAGTCAGAATTGCTGACTTGATGGGCGAGAGGCCACCGGGAAGGAGCCGGCTCCTCGGGAAGCTGGAAAAGGCACAGGCGACTCTCCCCTGGAGCCTGTCGAGCGAACGCAGCCCTGTAACCCCCAGGGACTGCCTCTGCACTTCGGACTTCGGAACTCTAAGACGGTAAATCTGTGCTGTTTAAGTCTGTGGTCATTTGTTACAGCAGCAGTAGGAAACCAAACCCAGATGTGCTTTTGAAACGCCAGTGTACTCCAGCCGTAAGCAGTCCACTGCTAACGACAGACACTTCTAGTAGCTGACACCTCCTGGGCGCTTCTCACGTGCCAGGAACTTGATCCGTATTTACTCACTTACTCCCCGCAATGACCTTGAATTCAAGGTGCCTGTTGGGACTGCAGGTTACTATGAGCAGCGTGAGACACCGAGAGGCTAAGTCCCTAGCCCAACATCACCCAGCGAGGGAGCTCCAGGGCCAGGCGCCTGGCTCCAGTGCCTCTTAGCCACTAGGGCCCACCGTTCCCCCTGGTTGATGACACGAAATCTGTGGGGAAGGACCTAACTATCTCAGGAATGCCCCCTCTGCAAACCTGTAAGACCCCTGTGGTTACCCTCTTGACATAAAGATCTCTACTAAAAACAGCTCGTGCCAAAGAAGGGAGGCGGTGACGTGCTCGCCAGTCCCAGTGCAAACCTAGACATGCCCAGCACGACCCCACCCAACATCTCCCCCCAACCACCCTCCTTTCTCCAGGGACACCACAAGCTCCCCACACCTCAGGGCAGTTCTAAACTTACTCCTTTCTGGAGGACACAGCCCTCTTTTAAGGACCCCCTGGGACCTCCTCCTGGAACAAGTCTCTGAATAAATACTCACTGAGCCCCTTCTTCTCCTGCAGTTTCCATGCAGGGTCCCATCCCAGAAGCGATGCTCCCACCAGGACAACCCTTCAAAAGACATTTCCCCCACTGCCCCCTTTATCCACCCCTGTCTCCCTGCCGAATCCTCACTCCAAGTACCAGGTTCGATGCCCTTGTCTGTGGCGCCCTGACCTACACTGCCCCAGGCGCCCCGGTCCCCGCTCCCCCAGGGTGAAGGTCCCCGACGAACTGTCTTGAACCCCCTTTCTCCTGGTCCTCAGGAACAGCTAGCCTTCCGAGGTCGGCTGTGATCTACACACACGGTGAGGTAGAGAACTATCTGAAAAGGCAGCAGGATGGAGGAGCAAGTGACTTCTTCGAGTGGAAGGCAGCGCCCTGACACAGGAGCCTCGAGGCTTTCCCTCTCTAGGGCGCCTGCCTGGCCATGACCTTGGATCCATCTTGTAAACGGCCGCCTGGTGCCAGGCCCTCTCCCTAGGCTGCAGTCCAGTTGGGAAGATAAACGGACGCACCGACCACACAGCACTGTAAGGGAGCCATGGCAAGGGACCCGGCGGTGACGGGGCAGTCACGGGAGACCACCCGGAGGGGTCCCCTGAGTAGAGAACTAAATGAAAGGCATGGCCACCCAGCATTGGGGAAGGAATGGTCGAGACTGGGGACAGTGAGGACACAGAAGGCCACTGTGGCAGCGCAGTGAACGAGGGCAGGGATGGGACATGAAACAAGAGGCCACCCGGATGGAGGCGGTGCTGTCACAACTCACAGCACTAGGAGACACTGCGTCCCTAAGGCCGCAGGACTGTCTCTGCTGAACCCTTGTGTCCTCTGTGAAGGGTGTGCCTACAGATCAGGACTCGGGACCCGTGCTGGGCTGGGAGCTCATCAGCCCAGAGCCGTGGCTCTCCGTGGGACACCAGCCAGCGAACGTGCGCATCATGCTGCCTGACTCACCAGGGGACATTCCCTCCAACAAGCACCGCCTGAGCGTGGTACCAGGGTCTGAGGCTACGAAGACAAACGCCGGCCTCGAGGAGCAGAGTCTGAGGCCGGACACTAAATGAGTGAAGGCAGTGGCCCGCTGGGAGCTGTACTCACACCCGTGCAGAGGATGGCAAAGCCAGGGCCGCCTGGGGAGCCGGGGCCTTCCAGGCTGGCCCCCGAGGGGCCACACGGGGGCACAGAAAGGCACTCGAGCGGAGGGGCCTTACTTGTGCGAGACCGTGGTGGGGGGCAGCTGTTTGTGGTCCCCAGCCAGGATGCATCTTCTGGCCCTCAGCAGCGGGACCCAGCAGCTGGCTTCCAGGGCCTGGGAACACTCGTCGATGACCACCACATCAAAGTAGCCATCAGGCAGCAACTTCAGGGGGCCGTCGGAAGAAGCACCTGGTCAAAATCAGAGCCCTCAGTCTCTACAGAAAGCACTGTCATAACAGCTGAAATGGGGCGAGCAAGCCAGCTGGTTCATGACCGAGTCCTGCATTACGACTGTGTGTAATACACTCGCATCTTGGAATAAAGATTCATAGTTCCTGCCCACCTGTGTGTTTAAGTGAGACAGTACATCCTCAGCCCTGGGCCACTCCCAGGCTCCAATCACCAAAATCCATCACCCCCTTGGGCTGCAACCCCAAGTCCTTAGAAGGCTGTCTTATTTCTAAATACTGTTCCTGTATCATTTTCTGAAAGTAGAACTTCATTACTCCTCCTCTAAGGTGTTTCCTTGGACATAACGGAACAATAACTGCCGAGTGTTCACTCAGCAACAAAACCTCCACGTCTGACCACACGAGGCCACCGCACCAGCTCCTCCGTCTGGAGCACAGAGTGGGGCAGTGACAGAGGTCAAGCGCAGGAAGACCTGCCCCCAAGGCTCCAAACCAGCCGAGCCTGTCCCTGAGCTTTAAAATAATAAGAGGGTGTTATGAACACCTTTATGCCTATGAAGTCAACAACTCGATTAAACGAATCAATTCCTTCAAAGATACAAGTTCGCTTAAGAGGAGGTAACGTGAAAATCACCATACCAATGAAAGAGATTGAATTTGTAGTTAAAACCCTCCCTACAAAGAGAACTGCGAGCCCTGGCGGCTTCCCTGGTGAATTCTGCCCCATGGTGAGGACCATTCCGGAAAACTGAAGACGGGGGACAGCGGAGAGCCCAGACGGGACGGATGGGGACGCCCTCTTCTCACCTGTGTTTGTGGCCAGGACCACATCCGCCGACTTAAGGCTTTCCAGCATCGCTGCTTCTTCCCTCTCCTTCAGCTCCTTCCTTAACAGCTTGATTTCGTTTCGAAAGTTACTTTTCTCTCTCTTATCCTGGGTCTTTTTGTTTTTCACCTGTAAAAGAAAGCAAAGAAAATACAATTCTTGTGACCCAGCTTTGCACCCACTTAGCTCTTTTCAATTCACCAACTGCTTGTATTTCTAATCAGTTGGTCCACTTCAGTAATTTCCTTAAAAGGCACTAAAAGGTCAAAACCTTTCTTGAAGGAGCACCAGGTGCGCACAGGTGACTAAGCAGCTGACACCCTGCCTGTCCTTGGAGTCACTGTCACCTGCAAAGGGAGAGTCAGAGAGGGAAAGTCTGGGTCCACCAAGCAGTTGGTGTTTTAACTGCAAACTCGGGGAACCCAGAATGTGTGTCCAGCCCTGCCCTGCAGCCACCGGACAGGCTCGAGGGGCGACAAAGCAGCTGGCCAACTTAGGAGCTGGGCTTTAGTAACTCCTACCCGGAGAGGCGGAGCTTCACTTGGTACACCGCACTTGTCAAGACGTTAAGACAGTTTCCTTCGGCCCATAAAATGCTGACCTACACCCCAACTTATGTGAATGCTCAGAAAGACATGCAACCCCTTCCTTCCTTGTGATTTCTGCTCTGGAGGATGGGGATCTGGCCCAAATGACGGGGGAGGTGTTACTGTGCCTGACTTAGAGAAGACGACCCTGAAAAGCTGATTTAAACGGCAATCAGACAATGAAACCATCCACGTCTGGGACGGACTCCTGCGCCTGTGACCTGGAGTGACACGCGTTTATCCTGTTCCCACCCACTACTCCCACGATGGCATCGAGTGTGTGGTCCCACTATTCCACGGGCCCATCGGAGGCCAGGACACGGAGGAATGCCAGCGTGAAGCCGTGGGACCCGCTGGCGGGGCGTGCACCCAGGGCAGGGCACTTGAGGAAATTAGGGCTCACACAGAAACTGGAGAACCAAAGAGCTCGAAAGTGCTGCCTGCAAGAGAAAGCGCCATCTCAGCTGGAGCTGCCGCCTACCTGGGTCACTTTCACAAGGGTAATGAAAGATGGACCACAAATTGGGGAGGATGAGTCTTCTGAACTTTTATTTTCAGGTGTGTTTTTTTTTTTTGCTTACCAATATTACCCAGACCACATGGGCAGCTCTAAGGGGCACGTAGAGCAGTGTTTTCTTTAAGACAATTCCTCGCCTGCCCACGAAACTACCCTGAAGACAGCCGAGTCCCTATTAAACACTCAGTGCAGATCTCTGTCAGAAATGGGCAGTGCCAACGTCTGAAATTATTAAAGGAACCGACGGAGGCCGAGCACGAGGAATGCAGGCAGGCATGACGCACTCCCTGCAAAGACGGCGAGTCAGAAAACCACCCAGGAAGCGGCAGTGGCAGGGGACACGTACGGAGGCCTGGTCGATGTCCTTCCTGATGTCTGCGATGACCTGGGCGCTGTCGCTGCGTGCTAGCACCGCGTCCAGGGAGTGCTGCTGGATGGCGCCCAGGAGCCGGGCGGGGTGCCCGAGACGCAGGACCCTTCGCTTCCACCGTGCCAGACGCTCCACCAGGTTATCCACGGCAACATTGGAGGGTGCGCAGCACAGGACCTGGGGGGCATTCGGGTTTGGTGACTTCCTCCTGAAGGAAACCACTTTACACTAAAACAAACAGGAACCTTCCAGGGAGAAGGAGGCGGGTGGGGTGTGCACAGCTGGAGAGGCGAAGGTGCAAACCGAGCGCCGTCAGGACGGGCGAGCAGCCCCCAGGACACAAGCTGCCAGTATCTGCACAACCGGAACTTAGGCCTTCAGAACCTACTGGTCTCCAAAGCACCAGGAACGCTGAGCGACTTACAATCGGCAGGGAAAGGACTCCAAGTGCCCTGAACTAATTGGGCTGAGACACCCATCAAGTCACTTCCTCATCTGACAACGTGGAACAGGGACAACCCCTGAAAGGGCGCCCTCCTGCAGTTCCATTAGAAGCAGGTGGCAGCTGGCAGGGGAAGGGAGTCCCCAGAAGTGCCAACGTCAAGAACTGGTGCCAAGGCTGGGCCCCGAGGTCCTGGCTTCGCCTCCACCCCCACTGAGGTGGCCAAGGGCACACCTAGAGCCAAGTGTGAACATCCTGTTTCAGCTTCCTGCCAATAAGTCATGTTTTTATCAAGTTTTCAAGTGTCCGTGCCAAACCATTTACTGGTAGGAAACCCCAGGATGCAGTTTCATAACTGAGTGACAGGTCACCCTGCAGCTCTCAGAGCAGAGGCTCTGAGGCGTCTGCCTCAGCTCCAATTCGGGCTCTGCACTCACTGCTGGGTGACTGCAGCACGTGACAGTAAACTGGGGCTGCTAACAGTCCCAGCGCCGGGGTTTCTGTGAGGACGAAACGAGGCAATATATGCAAAGCACTAGGCAGGGTACAGGGTTTTGTAAAAAGTACCCACTAAATGGAGACCTACAGATGCCGGCCATTATTATCCCAATTCTTATCATTACCCAACATTTATAAACCAGAAAGATTTTTTTAAAAAGCTTCCCACATGCTCAGAATCCACGATGACTCGTGTTGATGCAGACGAGGATAAAAGAATCCTTCCTCAACCATTAAAAACACAAGTGAACAACATTATACAATATTACGCCCACATCTCAGAAGTCGGTAATCTGGGTGCTGCATGTGTGAGTCGTATCAATTAATCATAAACGTAACTGAATAACCGTGACACGTCTGTCTCCCTGAACCAGCCGCAGGCTCCTGAAGCACCCGGTCACCTCCCGTCCCCAGCCCAGGCCTGAGCAGGGCGCAGGCACAGCGCATGTGCTGACCGATGGATGCTGGTCTGTGGCGTGCTCCCAGGCTTCCGGCCTCTGAGGACTCAGGGAGCCTTTCTCAGTAGCCCAGCCCCATGTTCCTGAGCGCGTTCCCACATCCCACGGGGCTGTCAGAACTCAGAAAGCACCCACCAATGCTCAATCGGCAAATGTCAGTCCCAGCAGAGCCCAAGATGTGGCCTGCCGAGCGCCGGCGAGCCTGGCAGAGGGGAGCTGACTGGTGCTGATGGGGGCTGCAGCGCCCCTGCCCACCTTGCAGCCCTGCCTCACAGCTTGAAGGATGATTTCAACCACAGTGGTAGTTTTCCCAGTGCCAGGAGGCCCGTGGATGATGGCGAGTTCCTTCTGGGACAGCGCAAACAAAACCGCTTCCTTCTGGGAGGCGTCCAGGGAGGCGTTGTAGAAAACCAGCGGCTCTGCGGGAGAAGGCAGGTGTTAGGTCTGGCTCTCTGCAGAGCACGCTGGGAAATGAGGGGTGTGAACAGGAGGGAGCTGGGCCTCCCCAGGAGTCACCCAATCAACACAAAATCAACCAACTTTGTTTTCAAAAGATTTCTCTAGAACAGGATTGGCAGGCTACGGGCCACAGGCCACCCCCAGCTGCTGCCCAATTCCTGGGGGGCAGTCATGCCACTCCCTTACAGTTAGTCTCTGGCTGCGTGCTGCCACACCAGCCTGCAAAGCCTAAATTATTTACAGTCTGTCCCTTTACTGAAACAGTTTGCCAACTCAGGCTCCAGGATAACCGATATTTCTGAGGCAAATGTTTCCTAGAGCATGTTTGTTTCTACCATATCGTCCCTTTTTTAAGTGCCCATAGAACGACAAAAACAAATGATAAAAAAGTACTAGCTGAATTGTACACCTGAAATTATGTAATTTCATTAACAATTGTCACCCCAATAATTTAAAAAAAAAAAAAAAAAATTAAAAAGTACTAGCACATTCCAGGATTGTGTTTTGACTCTGAATCTTTCACAACAGAGACTAACTACATGTGTTGGATCCCAGAGCAGGTACCACTGTGCCCAGCTGTCCCACCAGGAACGGCCACTCCATGGTGCCTGCTGCGTGGGGACGCTCGGTAGGGGAGCGTGCTGAGCTCGCGGGCACACGCTACTGGTTGGGGCTTGGAGACCGAGCAGAACCTGGAAGGCAGTCACGCCCTCTGACCCGAGAGTCTGTACACACCCCACCACTCCACACCGAGTCCCTTTTTCCTTAGATAGCAGCCAAAATCAAGGCATGTCAGTTCCTTAAAACAAAGTAAGTTTCTAATTCAGCTTCCAGCAGAGGAGCCTCTTACCACATGTCTGGGAAATATCCTTGAAACGTGAGTGCTTTTAGCATTTGAAAAAGTGCTACGATGTCGCCATGTTTAAAGCCCGCATGACATTGGGTGTACTGGCTCAGGTGTGACGCAGGATGGTTGTGGGACAGTCCCTGTGAGAAGTGACTGAAGCTTGGCTGGAACAACTGGCCGTGTCCAGTGTCCAGAAACTTCATAACGCCTGTGAGCAGCTTCTTGAGGAGACGATAGACTCCTCTGGAAAATGATTTCTGCAAGAACACCGAAGGCTCTGAGGAAGTACACAGACTGGTGTGGTGACAGGAGAGAGAGAGAGAGAGAGAGAGTGTGTGTGTGTGTGTGTCTCTCCGCACATCAAACAGACACACTGTCCTATGTGGATGTGGAAAAGCCTAGAATACTCACAAGTTCTAGTAAGGGGAACTAAATGGCAGGTTTCTGAGAGATTGTTTCCTTTGTTTATCTGCTTCCTTATTTCCAAATTTTCTATGATTAACACACATCACTCGTACAATAAGAAATAAGCTGTCTTCAATTTGAAGGAGGCTGAGAAAATAACCAGGTGAGACTTTTCAAACCAAAGGAAAAAAAGAAGTGCTCTGAAGCACACCGTATGATCAGCTAGCCTGTTTTTACAGAGCACGGAGCTGGAAGAAATCCTACATCTCAAAATAAATCAAAATAAATCAGAAAGAACATTATAAAAAATAAAAAACAATGGAAGGAGCTACTTCTTTGACACTGAGTCTAGGAAAGAGAGCCTCGTTCATGCAACTCATTCAAAGAAACCTATAAGAAGAGATGAAGGTGGATTTCTTCCAATCGTACATCCTGAAACTCTTGCCAAAATGGCCCAAGGTCACACTGTCTTCGACACTTTTTTGGAGTGATTTCAATCAGAAAAGAAAAAGCACACTTTCTTACGTAGTTCGCTGGCAGGACTGGGGGCGGAGTCGCTGAAGAGCACCTCGATGAGGGAGCATGCGGGTCCAGAGTGATACTTCTTTAGGGTGATTAGAGCCCTGCCCCAGGAGAAAACGAAAGTTAGGATCACGGTGAAAAGCAGCAATGAATGCAGTGCCGGAGGCCCACCCCAGGCTGCCGCCTGCAGCCCAGGCTGAATGCATCTGCTGGCTGTGCCCGGGACCGGGGCAGACTGAGTGAGCTGTGCTTAAGGAAAACGTTACACGTGACTTCCAGTCACACACTCACTTTTTCAGTCGCTTGTAAGTGACGTCATTGGCCAGTTTTAACAGCCGGTAGTTACTCTCTTGATCCAAGCTCAGCTGGAAATCATGGGCTTCATCGAAGGCCACCGCGACTGATTTCTGGGTGATGCGGGTCAGGATCCCAGTGGCCAGCTGATTTCCTTCATCATATAGACCTACTATATCACCTGCAGAAGCAAAGACTCAGTTACACAAACACCGAACAAAGTTAAATGTGGGTTATTTTATACAACAAATTCCAGCATGTTTCAAATATTATGTTACCTTCTTTAGTCAGTAGCAGGAAAAAAAAAACACAAAAAAACAACTAACAATAAAACATCCAAATCATACATGAAAATTGACTAGAGATCAATGAACTGTTTAAAGCAAACATGACAGTCAATAAAATATTTAAGGTGCCCACTCTGTGCCAGGCACTGTTCTCGGTGCTGGTCTGATTAGGAATACAGCACCGTTCCTACCCTCCCGTTAGGGAGGCGAGAGACAAATGCAGCAATCTATCAGACGTCCGTGCCAAGGGCTCTAAGGAAAGGGGAAGACCAGGGAGGGGACAGAGAAAGAGGAGGGCACCATCTTAAAAGGAGTGTGCGTTAGGGGCCCGTCCGAGGGGCAACAGGTGAACAGGGGGGCCTGGATGAAGGGCAGGCCACGAGCATACCTGGGGGAGAACATTCCAGGCGAAACAGCACATGGATAAAAGGGGGACAGGGGTTGTCTGCTGTCTACTCCACACGAATCTCCTCACTTCCTGAGATAACTGTTCGGTGACTTATCCATCTGCCAGGTCACGCTGAGGGGCTTCCCCTGACGCCAGGGATGGAGCACATGACCCACGCTTGAGCCAATCAGTGCTTCACACCTGGCCACGGGGACTGTTCAGGGATGGGCATGTGACCTAATCAGATCAGAGTCCCTGAGACGCAGTGAGTCTTTTGCCTGAGCACCTGGGAGAAAGGCCCTCACTCTAGCTGGACAGAACCCTGAGAGACTGGAGAAGCCGGAACTGCTACCACGTAGCACCTGAGAAGGAAGCCGACCCAGAGAAGGACAAGGCCCAGAAACGGGGAGAGGCTCAGGCTGGGCGACGGCCCTCGAACCTGGAAGCCGACCTAGCCATTATCACAACCAGTACCATCCCTTATCCCAGCCCCTTTGGCTTGGGCTTCCTGTCACTTGAACACAGAACACAGTTCTGACTGAAACAGAATCTGCTCTGAGAGAAAGCCAGGGCCACCCACGTATCTGCATCCCACCTATTCCGTGTCTACGAAGCTTTTATTCTAGGCAGTGAGTTTCAGCTCCACCTTGAACCGTTCCTCTGCCTCCTTCCCCAACTTTTAAAGACACATCAGGTAGGAACAATGCTCCTGGGACAGGTCAGGTTCCGGTCGCAGGGTGCACCATGGCGACCTGGAACAGGATCCCTCGTTTCAGAATGTACATCTCAAAACTACGGAGCCGTCAAACTGCTCTTCAGAAGATGAAAAATAAGAACTCTGGCTGAATTTGATCAACAGCTGTGGCAACGTATGAAATTTCCTGCTGGCGACTTTTCCACATAAACGCCACTGTCTCTGACTTCCTGTTTCTCAAACAGCCATCCATCTCTTATTAACTGAATATACATTTTCACCACTGCATTTTCAGAGTTTACAAGCCACCTGCATGGACACTCAATTCTGCTCGTTTAATCCTGACGGTGAGGTTGAAAGACACTATTGTGGCCCCTTAGCCCTGCTCGTGTCAACCCATGTCAACTGGTCACGTGTAACCGGGTCTTTAAAAGAGTGAAAGTGGGGCCGGATGGTTCAATTGGTTAGAGCCCAAGCTCTTAACAACAAGGTTGCTGGTTCAATTCACTCATGGGATGGTGGGCTGCGCCCTGTGTAACTAAAGATTGAAAATGGCCACTGGACTTGGAGCTGAGCTGTGCCCTCCACAACTAGACTGAAGGGCAACAACTTGGAGCTGATGGGCCCTGAAAAAAACACACTGTTCCCCAATATTCCCCAATAATAAAAAAAAGTCAGTTTGAAGCCAGCAATATTCAGTATGTGCCAACGTCAGAAACGCACAGACCAGAAGTGAAGCTGTTACTGGGAAGCACTCCTGCAGACACGCCTCTCCGGGGCTCAAAGGTGACCAGGAGGCGTCCATACAGCCCAGTCTGCTGGCTGGATACCTGGAGCTTCAGCAAACAGACGCCTCGGCTCTGGAGCTCTTTCAGAGAGAGGTTTTCCTGCCAGGACCTGGAAGACACCCCCTGTGAGACATTAATATTGGTGCTTTACCAGCTTTTACTTCCACCCAGGCAGGAGAAAGGGAGAGAAAGACAAAGATGTGGGCAGAGGCACAGGCGAAATCCTGGGTCTGCCCCTCTAAACCCTGCTCCTGGTACTTCCCCAAGTGCATGTCACGCCACAGCCCTGCTCCCAGTCACCCGAGACAGAACCTTCGGTCAGCTTCCCCTTCTCCACGCTCTCCCCACATGCTGCTTCCCGCCACTAAGTCCTCTCAGGCCCCTCCCGTTTTTACCCAGAATCCACCTTCGCCTCTCACCCCCCCCCCTCCAGAGCCGTGATCAAGCCCCCATCACTGAGCCTGGACTAACCAGAGCTTCCTGACTACCTTACCTCTGGGGGGCACCCCTCCCGTCGCCAGCAGCAGCCCCCGGGGGATGCTCCTAAATGCAAATCTGCCCCCCTCCCACCTTCACCTGCTTCGCTGCACGGAGGGCCACCCTCCGCACAAAGTAGAACACAAGCTCCTTCTCAAGCTGATGCCCACGTATCTTGCCAGGGGTGCCTACTCTGTACTGAGTAGCACGCTGAGCGCTTGACCTTGAGTAGGTCATTTCCTGCTCACAGCAAACCTACGAGGTGGGAATGACCCCTCCTTTCCAGAGGAGGTGACAGGCTCAGAGCCGGACCCCGCAAAGTCACACAGCCTAAGTGAAGGAGCTGGGGTTGTACACCGGTCGGCACGATGCACACGTTCTTAACTGGCGCGATCCGAACCTCGCAAGCCAATGCTATGGACCCGCGCAGCGTGCCGGCGGGGTGCCAACTCTGGACTCAGAGCGCCTGACCTCGGCTCCTGAGTCTGTGTCACCCTGCGCGAGTCACGGGACCTCTCTGTGTCTCAGCCTCCTTACACATGAAACGACAACAACAGTCACACACTTCCCGGGAAAGGCATGAGCTTTCAAGGAGTCCATGTACGGGAAGTGCTTTTACAGTCCTGGAAGAGTGTCCGCTCTCAGCGCTTCCGCCACACGGATACCCCTGGTCAGCGAGGCGGCGCCGGCCTCCTGCCCCGCCCGGTCCCGCCCCCCGGCTCAGCCCCGCCCCCGGGCCCGCCCCCGGCCCCGCCCCGCCCGGCCTCCTGCCCGGCCCCGCCCCCGCGCCCCGCCCCCGGCCCCGCCCCCCCGCCCCGCCCCGGCCCCGGCCCCGCCCCGCCCCGGCAGGGATGCCCTGGCTCCCCGTCTCTCCCGCAGTGAGGCTCCCTCCTCCCCCACCTGGGCTCCGGTCTCTCTGCCCGCCGTGCTCAGGCACCCCTCCTCCCAGCAGCTGTCCTCGCCGCCACCCTCCTCCCAGGCCCGGCTGCTCCTCCCGACTGTCCCCAGCCCCGTCCCGCACACGCGGCCTCAGCGTCTGCCACGCTCGCGTCCCCGCTCTGCTCGGACCCAGGCTCCAGGCGGCCGGCAGCATCCCGGTGTCTCCCTCGGGCCGGCACAGAATCGGGGGACACGTTTACAGAGCGGAGAAGGAGGAAAAGCGCCGCGAACACGCCGGGGCCCGCACGGGGGGGGGGGGGCAGCGCAGGACCGAGGCGTGGGAGTTTGCGGAGGGGACTCAGGTCGGGAAAGAAAGGGCTCCTAAGGGCCCGAAACCCGAACGGGCCGCCCGGAGCTGCCGAGGTTTCCGTCCCTGGAGGCAGCCGCGGCCCGGACTCGCGGGTCAGGACGGCAGCTCTCCCCCGAAGCCCGGCAGGCCGACCCTCACCCCCTCCATCGCCGCCCTCTCCCGAGGCTCCGCCCCGGGCTGAGCGGGGCGAGGCCGTGGTAACAGCCGCACGGACCCCGAGAGGACACGCCGGCGTCCGCACCTGCGCTCCTCGACCTCCGCGTCTCTCTCGAGCTCCAGGAGCTCCAACTGCTTGGTCACGAAGTTCTCCACGGCCGCGGAGGCCATCGCTGCAGCCCGGCCCGGACCAGGAGCTGCCGAGGTCCGGCTGCCGTGCAGGTCGGTGTTGCTCGCCGGGCCCCGTGCGTCGACGCACCAGGTTCGCGCCGCTTCTGCTTCCGTTTCCGGCCGAGGCTGCAGGAAGATGGCGGCGGCCGTGGCGGCCTTGGCCCTGCCGGTCACATTTGGGCGGCTGGTGTCCGCGTGCAGCCGCAACATCCTGAGGCCGTCGGAGCCCGGAGCGGGTGAGACCCGAGCCGCGGAGTGAAAGGAGGAAGCGGGGCGAGCGGTACTCCCGGCCATCCCGCTTCGTGTGTGTCTGTCCGACTCGATGCCTTTGGTGCTGATGGCCTTTTTTGATGCGGTGTTCATAGCACTGGCTTTGGAATCGGGGAAACGTGGGTTCAGATCCCGCATCTTTTAGTTAGTAGCTTAAATACTGACGATAGCTCTTCCTCTTCATTATAGGGCCTGTGTTACTGGAGGAGTAAACGGAGGCACAGAGAGGTTAGGTAACTTGCCCAGGGTCACACAGCAGGGACACGGGACAGGAGTGCGTCACACAGCTCTGTCCCGCGTCAGAACCTGTGCTTTACCATTGCTCGGAGACTTCCGGCCGCTCTCTGAGCCTCGCTGTCCTCATCTGGAAAATGGTGATGAATGTCCTCACCTAATCTTAACCCATTCAGCAAAAGCTGCAGCTGTGTTTTCAGCACTGGGTTGTTAGGAGGTTCCAAAAAGGTTATGTTCATCAAAAACACTGGAAATGTCTGCCTGAAAATGGTTAGACTGTATGTTTGTGTGCACGAGTGTTTATGTATGTCTTCAAGTTGGGCTAAATGGACATTTGATGATATTAAGAATTTTCCCTTTTTCAGATGCAATAATGGTGTCGTGGTTACGTTGTTGTTGTATTTAATGAATCCTTTTAGAGAAATATACTGACGTTTTTACTGACTAAACGACTTCTGATTTGCTTTAAACTAACTGCAGAGTTGAGGCAGAGGCGGTGTAAGTCCCACAACATGGGTCAGGAGTTGATAACTGTTGAATCTGGGGAAATGTGTTGGAGGGCTCAGGGCTCACTGTGCTATTCTCTTCTGTGTGCTTGACATTGTCCATCACAAAATGGGGGCATATGTAGGCAGGGAAGTTTTTACAAAAGGAGTGGACTTCCTCTATTCTACTGCTATCAAACCACCTCTACAGTCCTGTGTGCAATTCCAGAGAAGCACAGAGAAACTCCCTGTACTCTGTGTAATGAGTGCAGAGGAGGTGACTAAAATGGTGAGCAGATGGGACCTTGGAGAGTGAGTGAAGGAAATAGGGTGGAAGGACAGCCGCAGTCCTCAGAGATAGAAAGGACGATCCTGTGGGACAGCAGGGAGCACCACTGTCCCTGTCACGTCCATAAGAGGGAGTTACAGGAAAGCCGGTCAAATGCAGAAACTTTCCAACTGAGCTTTTAATGGCGGGATGGCTCCCATGAGTGGTGCTGGGTTCCAAGTCATTTAGACTTCCAGCAGGGGCTTCGTCTGATGACTGAACAGAGTAGGTTGCCTTCATTCATTCCCCAGGTACTGAGTACCTGTTACATGTCAAACACTGGTCCAGGCTGGGCGTACATCAACAATAAACATACGACCACAACCCCTGCTTTTAATGGAGCTAGCATTCTGATGGGAGAGGGGGCAAAGCAGAGAGAAAGGCAGTTTTTTAAAATAAGCAAATGACGTACGTTAGAAGCAGATACGTCTTGTGGAGAAAAATAAAGCACGAATTGGAAGAGGGGTTCAATTTTAAATAGGATGGTCAAGAAAGACCTCTCTACTGAGATGGTGTTTGAGTGGAGACCCAGCAAAAATGAGGGAATTAGCCTTGCAGAGACCCGAGGTGGCAGAAGGGTTTCAGGGGAAGAACACTCGAGGCACAGGTTCCAGGGCAGGTGCATGCCTGGCGAGTTCCAGGAATAGGGAGGAAGCCAGAGTCGCGGGTCAGAGCCAACAAAGGGAAGCATATGAGAGATGGGCTCAGAGAAATGGGATCGTACTGCCCAGTGCCATGTAGGCCTTGTAAGGACTTTTGCATTGTCTCTGAATGAAACAGGAAGTTCTTGGAGACTTTCAGCAAAGTACTGACATGATCCGACCTAAGTTTTAACAGGACCCTTCTAGGTGCTGTGCAGAGAAGGGAGGCGAGAGGGAGAGCAAGGTGGAGGTGACCATCCAGGCAGGGGGGTTGTAGCTTGCATGATTTAAGTGCTCAGAGCCTGGATCTCCGAGAGAGAGCCGAGAGGACCTGCTGGTATGTTGGCTGAGGGGTGTGAGAGAGAATGTCCAAGATTTTTGGCCTGAGCAACTGGAAGGATGACATAACCGTTATGTGAGATGGGAAGAGTATGGAAGAAGCAGGCCTGAGAGGAGATCAGGAGCCTTTGTTAGGTTTGGGGCTGCCTACTAGACACGCAGGTGGTGATGGCTCACAGACAGATGGGTATCCAAGGGCCGGCTGCAGGTGTAAGCTTGGGAGTCACCAGTGTACAGGTGATGTTTAAATCCATTCGACTGGATGCAATCACCAGAGGAATGGCCGTAGATGGAAAGGTAAGGTTCAAGGTCTAAACTTCAGGCACACCAAGATGGTAGAAGAAAAAAACCAGCCAAGGAGACGAAGAATAGGGAATAACTGCTACTGGGTGAGTGTTATGGTGTATAAATTATAGCTCAATTTTTTAAATAACTGACAGTAGTTGCTGAGAAATCTGTCCTCGGCTTGTGCACCTAAGCACTGTGCCTTTTGTTTCGCTCCCTTCTCTCCTCGGGACTGTGAGCGCCTTTGTCCCTTGGTGTATTCGTGTCTACTGCTGCGTAACAAAGTGCCCCAAACTTAGCAGCTTATGAGAACTAACACTATCTCACACCATGTCTGATAGTCAGGAGCATAGGAGCCGCCTCGCTGGGTGGTTCTGGCTGCAGATCTCTCATGAAAACACGGTGAAGCCGACCGCTGGGGCTGCAGTTACCACGGGAATCCACTGAGGCTGGGGACCTGCCTCCAAGCTCACTGCTTGCTGTCAGCAGGAGGCCCCAGTTCTTCCCACACAGGCCTCTCCATAGGGTTCTGGCAGCATGGCAGCCCCGACAGCCAGACACGAGGGAGAATGTCCAAGACAGAAGTTGCCATCTTTCATACCCTAATCTCAGAAGTGCTGTTCCATCACTTCTGTCACACGCCATTGGTCCCAGAAAACCACTCCATGTGGGGGGACAAGGCTGCGGTGAGAATACCAGGAGGGGGGTTCATCGGGGCCATCTTGGAAGCTATTCTCGCACGAGGGCCTGAACCCGCTGGGCGCTTGGTGGTGGAGGACTGAGTTAGTGGCGGGTGATTCGGTTGTAGGCCCTTTTAGAATGAGTCTCGATGCTTGTTGTAATAGCCAACGACTCTAAATGATGTCCTTTTAGCTTTGTTGATCTAGATTTTCTATAGACAAGTTGCAGTGTGGTTGAAACTGATACCAGTAACAGTTGTGCATTCAGGGTTGTAAAGGGCGGTTTGCATTTCACACCAGTAACTATACCTGTGTTTCTCTTATTCCCGCAGCTTCCCTGTGGTCTGTTTCTCGAAGGTGCAGTTCGCAGAGCACTTCGTTTCCACAAGGGTAATATCAAAATGTGGGTTTTGGTGACTCTTCCTTTCCTGTGTAGGACTGTCTTTCTAAAGTCCCAACTTCAGACGTTTGGGTTTTCAGGAATATTTTCTATTTCCCTCTAACTTTTTAACTGTTTTTCTCAGACCCTCAACACGAATAAAAATAGAATTTCAAGAGTCCAACTAGCAAGGTGTTCCTTGACCTTACCTAGCTGTGCTTTATTAAGGAAAAGATTTAGCTCCTATTGGAGATTTCTAACTGGGGAGGTGGGATCAGAATCTCTAGGAGGAATCTGTAGAATTTGAAAGCACATATTCCTTGTTAAAATTTCATACTTAGGGGAAAGCTTTACTATAAACTACAGAGGGTCAATATGACGGAGTCCCACGGGCTGGTGGGAGACACAGGAGCTGTACAGGACGGTGGTTACTAGTGGGGAGCCCTCCAGGGTCCCGAGCCCGCCCGGCACCCAGCAGCAGGACCCTGGGCAAGGCAGGGCTCAGCTCTGCTTCCTCTTCTTCAGGATAGAGTATGAGTATCTACCTTGGTGAAGTTTTGTGAGAATAAGTAAATTTCTACATTTAAAGAGCCCAGAACAGTGCCTGGCATATGTTAAAACACACAAAAAAATGCCTGGCGCTTCTGCACCAGAGCCTCGGCAGTGGGAAGAGACACGGGTTTTTTTGTTTCTCAAAAGGAGAAGTTGAAAAACTGAGAAATCATATGTGGGCATTTTAGTTAATTTGGCCCATTTTTACCTGTTTCCTCTGTGAAACCCACTGGGTTCCAGTTTTCCCATTTTTGTCCTTTTCACAGGTTCAGCTGGGTCCTGCCCGAGTTCTCGTTTCTAGGTGCTCTGAGATTAGCACGCTGGGAAAGCTCAGTTTACTTTTTTGGCCAATGACACCAACATGGCCAGTGAACTCCAACATGGAAAGCGTTTGTGCATTTCACAGATGTGTGTGAGCACGTTCTGAGAAAATTCCACTTTCTGGTGGCAAACAGCGACGAAAACTTAAAAATGGGTCTGAATAATTCGATTTGGGCTCTACCGATCTCTCCATCTCTCCCCTGTTTGTGGAATTGAGGACTTCAAGGCAAAAATAGGTTGGGAAGTTAGGAAGAACCCTCCCCCTCCTTTCAAGCCCAGGCTCCCCTTCTTTGCTTCCCCCCACCTACGCACCCTACTCTACACCAGGCCAAGCAGGGGGGAGAGAGTTACTAAAATGAAGGTGAGGCCCCCACGTAGCTTGGCGGCCCGCGGTGGGGAGGGGGACCCGTGGATGACTGCAGCACAGGACAGAATGGTGGCAATGGTGCCACTGCCCCAGGGCACCGAGCTGACTGTGTCCCCACTCTGCTGAGTCCTGCTGGGCACATGACCCCTCCCGACACCCCCCCAGCCCTGAAGGCAGGTGCTCTTATTCCCACTTTCTCCGTGAAAGAAACCGGGACCCAGTGCAGTTAAATGCATGCCGTGGTCATGCCATTGTCCATGACAGCTGGAGTTCAGACCCAGCACTGTAACCCAGCACCCCCCCCCCCACCACGGGGTGGGCCAGTAGTCCAGAATCCACAGGGCTATTCCAGGGATGGGTTCTTCTGGAATCCAGTATTCAGAATTCCTGTTAGGATTAGTGGTCGGCCATTGTTCCTCGAAACACATGGCAGTGTTCTAAGAGGGTGAGTGGGGGCCTGTCCTCAGGGTCACCCCAAAGGGTGGTGTCTGTCCCAGACAGCCTGCGCTGGTGTTGCCCTGGGCCCCGTGACACCCCACAGCCAGCTTGCTGGTCCCCTCCAGCCATCCTGTCGCCTGAGAATGTGGACGCGCAGCCATTGCCCCAGCCAGTGAGCATCTGAGAGGCAAACGGGTGACGGGGTAGATTCCTGTCCTTCCTGGCACAGCCATTTCTTATGCTTCTGAACTGCCTTTTCACACGGGTGTGACACGCGTGTAAAATGACTTTTACAGATATGTCCCCAAAACATCCCTGAGTTCACCACCTTGGCCAGAAGTCGTTCTGCCAGACCCAGCTGAGGAGACCAGACACCATGCAGGTAAGAGGCAGGAACAGGAGGGCAGCACCTACCCTCTCCCAGAAAGGCGCTCACCTGGCCCCAGAACGAGGGGTTCGCGATGCTCCCAGACCTGGCGCAGCGTGAACGCTCAGGTTCATTTTTTGCCACTGAACACCGGAATCGAAAGCCCCCGTTCATTTAACAGATACCCGCTCAGCCCCTGTGTTCCAGGCAGGTACTGGGGTGCACTTGGTCCGTCCCTGTCTTCCTGCTTTGGTGGGAACGCAGGTTCAGAGAGTGAACCCTCCCCACCCAGCCGGATGAGCTGGTCACATGATAACCAGTGAGGACAGGTGGTAGGAGGCAGGGAGTGTGGCGGGTCACTGCAGCCACCGCTGTCATAGGGGCCTGCAGGAACCTGTTTTCCCAAAAAAGCTGGAAATGCAGATTAATGCACAGAATTACCTAGTTTTAAACGACTGTTAGCGGGTGTGGTGCGAGCTAACTGAGCTGCGGGCTGAGTCCTGCCCCCCTAGACGGGCGCAGCTTCTGGTCTGGACGGTTCCCAGGGCAGGAACTGGATGTGTTCCTGGTAAGCGCTGTGCACACAGTAAACGGTGCAGGGTAGACGGGGCTGTGGCCTGAGTGGGGGCGGCGACCACAGAGGCGTGTGGAGAGGCGTGCAGAAAGCCAGCCCCGGGGGTGTCGTTCAGGTTCCCTTCGTTTCCAAGAAGGTCTCTCCCTTCTCAGAGCTTGCACACTGCCCATCTCTGGCTCTTTATTAATAATGACTGCGAACCGAACAGGGTGGGCTCAGGTTTCCCCCCAGAGCCACAGAAAGGGACCGGTCAGGTCACTGCAGGCCCCTGTGGGGGCGGAGCTGCTGCCTTTCCATCATGGGTGATTGACGGGCCCGCGCCACTGTCCGCCTTTTCTGCCCCGCAGAGGTCGTGGGCAAGGTGAACGAGCTGATCGCCACCGGCCAGTACGGCAGGCTCTTTGCCGTCGTGCACTTCGCCAGCCACCAGTGGAAGGTGACCTCCGAAGACCTGATTTTAATCGAAAATGAATTAGACATTGAGTGTGGAGAGAGGATTCGGCTGGAGAAGGTGAGACGGTCCGTTTCTTTGTGGACTCGGGGACGCCATCAGCAAATGTGCGATCCCTGGTTCCCGGGCCGTCGCTGGGGAGGTGTCCTCACGTCGGAGGTGACCACAGGCAGGAGGTGACCACAGGCAGCGGCGCGGGTGATGGAGCAGGCAGGCGGGGCGAGGGGAGGGGTGGGCAGAGCTGGCCGCTTCCCGAGGACCCCCCGCCCCCAGTAAATTCACTCCTTACCCGGAGTGAAAGGTAAGGAGTCGGTCAGCAAGCTTCTCTAAGGAAAACTACATGTGTCTGTTGGCCGTCTCGTATCTCATTGATGTATTCCCACAGAAAAAATATTTGATCGCAGATTTAATAAAAGTCCCAGTTAAAGATGGAAAGGATTTTGAAGCCTTTTCCCCCATATTTATGGGGAAAATGTTACGTGTCAGCTAGGACACCGCTCTGACATTAGAGTTGGCGGCGGCTGCTGTTTTTAAGCAGTAGGACCGGTTGGGAGGCACAGCCCTGGGCACAGATGGTCTGTCTTGCGGGGTCTACACTGCACAGCTCTGTCTGTGTACTCAGCTAAGCATTTCTGCCCTTCGGCTGTGATTCTGTTTGCTGACTTTGGGGTGTCTATTCTGTTTTTGCCAATTCTGTTTGTATTTTTAAAACTACAAAATAAAAGCTCTCTGTACCAGATCATTTTTCTAGGGTATATGTAACTTAATATGATGCAATATGATATACATGAGTATGATTTGCTTTATTAAGTAGAACTCCTCCTTCTTTTGTGATTGTAGGTGTTGCCTATTTATACCAAGGAGAGCATGAAACTCTGTTCCTTAGATGGTCTTCTCACAGCCTGTGATCTGAGCACATCATTTTAAAACTTTTCACTAACAAAAACAGTGTAGAAAATCTCACTAATGCAGATTGTTTTTCATGACGTGACAAGCCCAGGAATAGAAAGTGTTCATGCTCAGCAAAAGTAACTCTGAAACACTTTGTTTATTGTCATCATCTAATAGACATCATACATTGGTATTGTTATAACTGTGCTTTGTCTTTAGATATTTAAGTTGAGTATGATTGGCTTTTTTTCTTGCCCGTGAAATTTAAGACATTCTTCCAACATCTAATAAAAACATTGTTGCATTTGGAATACAAAGATGTTTCCATCTGTGGCCACACTTAGTGTCACAATTTCCGCTAAACCAAGAATGGTGACCTGGCTATACAGAATTTTGCAGTCATCAAACACGCCTGAGCCTAAATCTTCGCAGTCTTAGCAGGCCCGTGAGCTGCATCAGAAGACACCATAGTCTGATTTGTGCATTTCCCCCTGTGTATGTTATACTTCCCGAAGAATTTTTTAAAATTAAAAAGCCACTGTTTTCACAGAAGGTTAACACTTATCTTGATATGTGGTCACCACATTAAATAGTCAGTTTTACCTCTCCTGCCTCTGACAGTCCAAGGCGTTTCCACAAGCTAGCACTTACAGCCAGTGCTGTTTAAATAAGGTGATAATTAGTTACAAAGCAGATCAAGTCCACATCACAATTTCTAACCAATACCTTTCTCATTTTCTGGTATCGCTACCTTTTTTTTTTTTTTTGAGGAGGGTACAGCTCACAGTGGCCCATGTGGGGATCGAACAGGCAACCTACAGCTTTTAGCACCATGCTCTAACCAACTGAGCTAACTGGCCACCCCAATACTACCTATTTTTAGTGACTTCTATATTATTTATTGGTAATGCACTGATTTCATTTTCCAGGTCCTGCTGGTTGGAGCTGACAACTTCACGTTACTTGGCAAGCCACTCCTTGGGTAATGTGCTGTCACGTGTGTAGCTCTGTATAGGGCCCCGGCAGTGAGGCCTGGCTGGTGGGCGGAGGGGGCGACACACGGCACTGGTATCAACACCACAATGCCACGCACAACATGCTCACATTTCAGAAGAGTGGATATGTAGCGTCCCCATGTGGAGAACATTCAGACCAAATCATTGTTCTGTTACTAATTCATGGTCCTTTAAGATTTGTGGACACACTACACTGTTCTTCATTATGCTTCTTTGTAGCTTTTAAAATGTCTACAGGGAGGGCATAGTACTTTTATAATCAGACAAAAAGGAAGTAAAACTTCATTTTAGAAATTGTTACATGAAACATTAGTAAAACTGAAAAACAATCCAGAAGACTGTCATTATTTCTTTTCCTCCCTTCTAGAAAGGATCTTGTTCGAGTAGAAGCCACAGTCATTGAAAAGACAGAATCATGGCCAAAAGTCAATATGAAATTTAAGAAAAGGAAAAACTACAGGAAGAAACATAGTAAGTTAGAAAGTGGAGCTGGCACCCTGTGACCCCGCCCTGCTCTGAGTGTTCCCCCGTGTCCTGCCCCTGGGCACGGTGGGACCCAGCGCATGCTGTCTACCCCGGTCCCCTGGGTCTGACAGGGCGGAGCAGGTGGGGTTGTGGAGGGAGAGAGCCCTGGGAGCCCTCTGACATTGCCACCAGGGCGGGGACCAGCCAGTCATCACACTGCATGCGCCACGAGACACAGACCGGGACATTAGTGGCCGCTCCCTTTGTGCTGACAAACCCCAGAACTAGCTGACATCTCCACGGCAGAAGGGGCGAATGAGTGGAGAGAAACTCTTAAGTGGAGCACCACCCAGGGTGGGTCTTGGGTGGTGTACAGGATGACACGTTTCACGGAGCCTAAAGTGAGCGGAAGTCAGCCCCTGCTGCTGGGCGCACAGACCTGTCCGCACACATGTGCACGTGCTCACACACACACAGCACTTCTGAAGGAGGAGTGATGAGCAGAATCCATGCTTTTGCTCGCCTCGGGGGAGCGGGAGGAGGAAGGGGCCGGTGTGTTCTTACGGTCAGGTGCCGTGGCAGGCTCCTCGGGGCTCTGCGTCCCGTTGTGCTGCAGAGCGCTCGCAGGTGCACCCTGTCCTCTCGTGTTGCCAGTGTCACATTAAAATCCTTGTGAGAAAAAAGTGCATCGGCCGTGAACCAGAGACTCGAGGACAGTATCCTTTGAAGGCAGTGAAAGAGGCAGTGGCAGGCAGGGAGTGAGGTCACAGGTGGGCTGGGAGGAGGGCTGGTGCCTCTTACGCAGTGGGCGAGGCTTTCACACCCCTCTGCCGCCTGGAGGACGGGAGCATGGGAGAGGGAGGCAGTCTGGACAGGCTTCCAGGCCGGCCTGCGGGGACAGAGGCCCGGCGTTGTCGGAAGGGAGACATCAGAGGCAGCTGAGTGATGGTGGGACCGAGGAGGGTGGGCTGGAGCCCAGAGAGACGCCTCAGAGGGTCCCTCTGTCCCCGCTCGGCCGAGGTGAAGGGGCGTGCAGCTGGGCTTACACGGTTGGTAATGAGGGCAGGGGTGAGTTTTGGCTTCACTGAGGTGGGCAGGAAGTACGGGCGTCTGCTGGGATAGCTGAAGAAGCACAGTGCTGCTCAGCTGGGGTGCGTGGGGCTCAGCCCGGGTGCTGCTTGAGTGCTGGCTGTGGCAGGTGCCACAGAGGGTGAGGGCATGCCAAGGCACTGACAAGTGGAGGACGACAGAACCAAAGCTGTGTAGGAAGGCAGGATGGCCGGAAGGGCAGGCGGGTGAGAAGTGGACCCAGTCGCAGCAGCAGCAGCGAGTCTGAGGGCTGATCTCACGGCAGACACCTCGCCGTGGGAACTGTGGGTGCCTCCCGGGTGGCTGAATGCTGGTGGGAGGGTGCACAGGGCCCAGTGTGGCCAGTTGGTGGCCAGCTAGCTTCATGTGGTGGCATTTTGGTACATGCCGCAGGGGTGTTGTGGAAATGCGGGGCTCGAGATGACAGCCCTGGTGGGCGGGGACAGGAAGGAGTGAGAACAGGAGACCTGAATTCCCTTCCCAGCCTCGGGGTGTGGGTGCTGAGCTCCGTGCATCAGAACAAGGGACACGGGGGGCTCGGATGAAGCCCCAGGCAGGTCTCGGGCCAGCCGCCACTGCCCACCTTTTGCCCTCCTGTCCTGGACGGGGCACCCACGTGGGACCTGGCCTGCGCTGTCCCCAGTCTCCCTGACCCCCACGTTACCTGCCTTTGTTCCCATCACTGGCCACCAGCATTGCCCAGTTAGTGCACAAGCAGAAAGGGGACTGTCCTGCAGGGGCTCCTCAAGGCTGGGACCCGGCAGGTTGTAGAATGCTGGCTCCCAATATGTCTGTCACCCATAATCCATGGTCACAATGGTAATTGCTGCCAAGTGGGGACTAGTTCACATACACCTGAACCAGTGGCACTGCCTGTACCTAGATTCGGGTCACGAAGCCTCCAGGTCAGGCACCCGGGCCGTTCACTTGCCCCCCTGCAGTCCAGGGGTCTCAGAGTGGACACGGTGGGGGAAGAAAGGCTGGGGGCCGCAGCCAGCGCTCCCCTGCCACCAGACCTCCAGGTGTCACAGCCTCTGCATCTTCTAAAGGGCTCGAAGCAAGGGGGCCAGGGGCTCGGCACACACCACAAAGGACTGGGCACGTGGCTGGTAGGAGCCACGTGGGACCTGCTGGGTGGCTGGTGCCGCGTGAAGTGGGCCGGTGTGAGGCTGAGCCCCTCATGGAAAGGGCGGGCGATGGGCGGCAGGGTCTCACGGAACGTCTTTAAGGTTGGAATTTGTGGACAAGCTGTGACCGAGTTCTCTCTCTCTCCCAGTTATTGTGAACCCACAGACAGTCCTCCGGATAAACACCATTGAGATTGCTCCGTGTCTGCGCTGACCTTCGAGCTGACAGTTCCAGAACTATAAAAATAAACTCGCGTTTTCCAGGAAGACCGAGTGTGTCCTGGTGTAAACGCCCTGGATGTCTGTTGCGGTGCGTTCTGGCTGGAGCGCTGCGTCTGTGAACACAGCCTCCCCGAGCCAGAGAAACCAGGAGTGGGGGGAGAATCACAGACTTGGCCCTCCTGGGTGGAGCCCCATGCTTGTGTGAGAGACCGACAGATTCTTGGCTGCCCCGCACCACAGGCGGCAGGGCCAGAGGTGGAGAGGACACAGCAGGGCCCAGGGAGCTGACGCCAAGAGGGACAGTCTAGATTCCACTTCTGGGTGAGATGGATGAAGACATGAGCAGATTCCATCTCTGAGCGAGCCAGTGTCCCTGTTTGTAGTGCTTTGCTTTTCTGAAAGCTGGGATTCAATCCAGGCAGTCTGGGTCCCGACCCGACTGCTTGGCTTTGCTTGGTCCAGCAGGAAAGGAGGGTCACAGTGCGGGGCTGGCGCTCTGACCACAGGAGGTGCTGACCTGGCGGGAGGAGGGCGGCATGGGGCAGTGGGGCTTGAGAACCAGGCCTTGGGCGGGGGGGGCGCAGCGCAGTTTTGAACTTGGTCCTGAAAGCAGCCACTTATCCGTAAAGGGTTTGGGGCTGCCCAGGTCTGTTTGGGGCGGTCAGGCAGCCAGCCAGTCCAGGAAAGAAGGGACAGGTTCTCGGCCCAGAGAGGCCCAGGGACCGGAGGGAAGGACTCGGGGGAGCTAGTGTGGGGAAGAAGGGACTGGCCACCCAGGCCTGGTTCTGTGCCATCCACAGAGGCAGGGCCTCCCTCCAAGACAATAGTGCATTCAAGTGACAAGGGAATACTTTCTTCCCAGCGTGCCTTCAAGACTCCCTTGGGGGATCGTCCCTGTGATGTGGGAATCAAAATGAAGACAGTGCTGTTCTGGGAGGCCCTCCTCCTCTGTCTCCCTCTCTTCTCTCCCCCCTGAGGCACCCAGTCACCCTGACAGGATGCTGCCCCCCCACACACATGGGGACACTCCCTCCCCCTGTAGTGGCCTCTACAGCACAGAGATCATGGAGCCGTGCTGGTTGCTGGCTGGGGTGGAGGGGTGGTGGGACCCACCCTCAGAACGTGGGGCGCCCTCCCTCCGATGCTGCCCACTGGGACTTGGTAATAACTTCCCACGTGTCCTAGCTCACAGGCCTCAGAGTCCGGTGTCTGGAGCCCCAGGGCCCGGCATTCTCTCTGGGTTCTTGGCCAGCTTGGCACCGTCTCCTGTGGTCATTGTTCCACGTGCAGGTTGTAAAATGTTCAGACAGGAATCGCCTTCCTTGTTGCTCGACGGCTCTGTCTATAGGCTTGAATACAAAACAGATTCTGAAAAGTGCTGCAGGAAGCAGTACAGCTTTAGTGGGGGTTCTGGAGCCAGACAGACCTGGCTGTGACCTGCAGACGCCCCAGTGAGCCATGTGTGATCCTCGGTTACCAAGCGCTGGGCCCCAACTTCCTCCTACGTCCAAGAGGGGTGAAGGGAGTAGCCACCCCACTGGGCCACCTGCCGTGAGGATTCTGGGCCATAGTCAGTGCTTGGTCACTATTTGTCCGTATTGCGTAGAAGGGCAGAGGCTGTGTGCCCTGGGGACCTGGTGACTTGCATTACTATTGGTGTTGAGCTGGTGAAAGTTTACTCCTGTTAGAAAGTGGACCGGGCATCGTCCACAAAAAAGCAGACATAACTCAAATGTGCGTTGACAGATGGACTTCCGGTGAAATATTAGCAATAAAAAGAAAGGGAGCGCCGACCCGGTACCACACGAACGGACTTTGAAAACACGCTAAGTGAGAGAAGTCAGATACAAAAGCACAAATACCGCAGGATTCTATGGGTAGGAAATGTCCACAACAGGCAAATCCATAGACACAACGTAGGTCAGAGCCAGCCCTGGGCTGGACGGGGTGGCGGGGGCGCAGGAACGACTGTTTAGCAGGTGCAGGGTTCTGTTTCAGGTCATAGAAAAGTTAGGGAGCAGTGGTGCAGGACGCACGACATTGTGAATGTCGTTGCTGCCCCAGAGTTGTCACAAATGGTTAAAATGGTATGTTTCGTGTTTTTGATGGCAAGTGGGATTTACTGGTGGACGTGAGGAGGGGGCAGCGCCGAGACTCCTGAGGGCAGGGCCCACCTTTTGTCCAGGGACCACAATTAGGGATGCAGTTGACCCCACGGCCATCCTGGATGAGCCACTTTTCAGCTACCATGTCTTCAAATTCATCCACATTAAACAGTACAGCCCACTCCTTGGAGATTGGGGCAGCCCGGAACTTGAAGTTGGCCCTACACTAGGGCCAAGTCACAAGCTCCTTGTTCTGCAGCTTGGTGCCAACGGCCATGAGGACTTGGCCATGTGGCCCCTGGCCACCGTGCCCTGGGGCTTTCCAAAGGCACCCGCATACCTGCCTGGAGTCTGCCAGCCCCAGCGTAGGACGGCTTGTTGACAGGGGTGACGTGAAAGGGTGGAGCCACACGCGGATGTGAAACCAGCTCTGACACCATGTGGCCACCGAGGGAGCTCACCACGCTGCCCTCTTCTGCCCCAGGTCAAAGGTGCGAACCTGCTGTCAGGACCTCGGCAGAAGCGAGACTTTGGGTACTGCCATTCTTACACGATACCTGCTACACGGGGCGGGGCGGTGGCCCAGAGCGACACCGGGGTCCTCAGGGGAGTGCGGGAGGGAAAGAGTACAATGGTAAGTTTTATGGCACGTATATTTAGCCACAATTTTTTAAAAAGAGGAAAAAGCTGGACTAGTTTAATGACGTCGCTTGACCGGCAGGGGATGAGGGAGGAGCAAAATCAGATTCCCATCACTATCTTTGCAGAGTATGAATGTCACCTCGCAGGTGACGGCAGACACGCTGTGGGTCACCTTGGAAATGGTAAGACGCTTGGCCACGCCAGCAAGTGTGTTTATTGTCCTGGGTTTCTCACTTGCCTCCCTGCCCCACAGGACTGCCAGCTTGGGTGGGGAGGGTGTCATACATCTGCCTCACTCATTAATATATGCATATCCACCGTTAACCGCCACACCAGCCCACGGCAGGCATGCAATCAGCACTCTGAATGAATGAATGTCTCCGTCAGAATCTAATTCCTCGCTGCTGGTGACCAGGGTGGGTCCCTACCGAGGGCTAGAGTGCTCCTTCCATGCAGTGCAGACATCTGGGGGAGGTCTGGGGAGGCTGCCCGGTGGTGTCGGCTGAGGTGGATGGTCCAGGGGTTTTGTGGAAGAGAGAGAGTTCTTTGTGCCTTCGCGAACCACAGGTAGCATAGCTCCAGAAGCATTAAACATGGAAACCTTCGTAACCCAGTGCAGGCGGGGCTCAGTCTTATCTACAAAGTCACAGAAAGGGCTGCCCTGGTTCCGCCTGGCTGAGCCCAGGGGCCTGGACAGCAGCTGTGGGTGGCATTTCCTGCCAGCATCTCCACACCCCAGGGCCTCAGACTCCTGGGGCCACAGACACTTCCGCTGGGGTGGGGCACCACCCCCACAGTCGCTGGGAGATTATCGCGCACACCTGGGAGGCGGGTGCCCTTTCACCCACTTTCTGTGCAGGCGACAGGGCAGAGGTTGGAGGAGATGCAGAACCCAGGCTGCATAGCGTCCCCGAAAGACACCATCTGGTTTTCTTTCTTTCCGCCTGTTGATGGCTACCAGGTGACACACACGTCCCCGCGGGAACCTGACTAACCGTTCCAGGCCTGGATGTGCAGAACAGAATTGCGAGGGGAGGGTCTAACCCAACCCCCAGGCTCCTAATAAAAGTCCAGGGCTGGCGGAGTCTTTATTAGACTGTCAGGACTGATACTAGAAATGACACTGCATGGGGGCTGCTAGGGAACCAGCACATCGAAAAGGACACTGAAAGAGGGAGACGCCGCAGCCTCTGCCCTGAGCTGCCAAAGAAGCTCAAAGTGTCACGGTTCTGGTCCAGGGGACTGGGACCTCAGGCCTGGGAAGGTCCACGTGTGCCATTGGGTCACGACAGTGACAGTGGGTAGTCACGCCCCAAGCATACAACTTCCTTGTGAAAGGCTTATCTCGGCCTTACGCTGCCCGTCCATTGTTTCTGTGCACCCAGGTTAGCACACCTTTGAAAAAGCTGAAGTGATGCCCCTTGAAGAAAGCACATAATCTTGTTAACTGTCCTTCAATCTTCCTTCCTTACCTCAGATCCCACAGGTGAAGGGCTCAGTCCCACAAGACTGCCCCAACTCCAGACGCCAATGGCAAGTCCAAGTTGTTCCCTGTGCTTCGGAGCAACCGGTTATAAATTCAAGTCCCCAAGATCCCTTCCTCAGGGTCCATCATTTCCGGGAAAGGCTCACAGAATGCAGAAAAGCAGTTTTCTTATGCGATAACTCATTACAAAGGATAGTAAAGGAAATGAATGCTCAGCGAAGAGATACGTAGGCCAAGGTCTGGAAAAGTCCGAAGCACAGGAACAACGGTCCCCATGCAGTCTGGGGTGGGACACTCTCCAAGAACGTGTGGGTACATTCTTGTTCACCAAACCTGGAGCTCTGCAAACGCCATACCTTAGGGGTTTTTAAGAAGGCCTTGTTACATAGGCATGATTTCTTTTCATGGGGAAAATACTTCTTTCCAGCTTCATTAGGATATAACTGGCGTATCACAGTTTAAGGCGTTGATTTGATACACAAATATACTGCAGAGTGATTATCACTGCAGCTTTCGCTAAAACCACCACCACCTCACCTAATTACTAAGTACGCATGGCTGATTGAATCATTGGCCCTCTCTCTAACTCCAACTCCAGCCCCTCTCCCCATCTCAGCCGGGTAATGGGACCCAAAGTGCCAACCCTCTAATCACATGGTTGGTTCCCCTGGCAACCAGCCCTGCTCCCAAGGCTGTCTAGGGACTTCCACACATCACCTCATGAGCATAAACTCAGGTGTGGCTGAAATAGGCCAGTTACAGCAAGATGCCCATTTCACCTGGCGGGCTCTTAGCACTTAGGAAATCCTAAGAGTTTTAGGACCAGGGATACATTTCTTATTATAAATCCAATGTCACAGCTTGGAAATGGTGGGATACGGTGGCGTGTAACACAGGGAAATTAGAGAGGATTAGTCAAGTCTCTAGGGGCGGTGGACAAGAAAAGCCGTCAGGAAGGAAGGGATAGGGAAGGTCACCAGCATGCAGCAGGTCTGACCTGATGGGTGCTGACAGCTGCAAGCAGGCAGTGGGGGGTCTCAGGCAAGGCCCAGAGCTCCTACTGGCCAGGGAGGTCAGAGGGGCTGGCCTTGCTCTGGGACAGTGGAGCAAGGGACAACATATCCTTCTGGTGTTTTCCCAGTAGGACGGGGACTCGTGGTTGTGTCCTGCCAAGACAAAGCAGGCCAAGGCTGACCCAACTGGACATGGGGGGCAGAGAACCTGGGAGCCTCTAAACACCCACCTCCTTAGGGACCCTTGCCCTCTCCTTGTCATATCCCCGTCCTTCCAATAGGCCGTGGGTACCTGGACACCTGGGACCAGTGGTCTTGGTCCTTCGGTGGAGGGTGAGGAGGGGCCCAAGGTTGGGTGCAGGGTGGGGAAGGTGGGCCTGTCTTTCTGCCCCAGCAGAGAGAACCGTAGGCAGTAGGACCTAGGAGCCCTCATGCTTCCAGCAGACCGAGGGTGTGTGTGCGCGTGTGTAAGGGGTGAGGGCAGGGCACATGGAAGCTTAAGACCACCACTCTGCATCTGGCCATCTTACCTGTGGTCTGCACTCAAAGGAAGGAGCAAGGTGGGCAGTGAGACCCCCACCTGTCACTACTGTTCCCAGGCTCCCTTCAACTTCGATCTTCGTGATTTCTCCCTAGCATGCCACGATGGGTGTTAATATGTAATTTTTTAAATTTTCCTCATTTTCTTTTTTTACTGAACCCCCTCCTTTAGCCTTGCCATAAGCCATCGTAGCTATAAAATCCTAGCCTTGATGTAGCCACTACTTATTGATGCATGTTAAATATTAAATAAATGCTTAACTGTGAAAACAAAAACTGCATTCCTGTGTCTCCCAGATCGAGAATAGGGAAGGTCACCAGCTTGCAGCAGGCCTGCATCGAGTGGCACCTCGACTGGCACGCGGACCATTTTCAGTCCCAGCCGCCTCCGTTGCTAGGGACGACCCCACAATGGGGTCTTGCGCCAGTGTCCAACCTCCTCTAAAGCTCAGTGTCCACCTCTGGAAAGTGGAGGGGACCTGGCAGGGGAAGTCACTGTGAGGTCAATTTATAGGTGACTGCCCAGTGGCCCACAGCAGGTGTTGGGGAGCGTCGCTTCCCTCTCCCCTTCTTTCCTACTCTGCAAGGTGCCTGGTTCTGCCCAGCTGGCCAGGGCTGAGCACGCAGGCTCCACCCACTGCATCACCACCTCTCAGACACAGCTTGCTATAGGCCAGGCGCTGTGCCTGGCACTTTACCTCGGTTATCACATTAAATCCCCCAAATAATCCCATTGTATTACTCAGGGCTGTCCAGGCAAAAGAACCAAAAGGATCTATGCAGATATATAGAAAGAGGGTGATTATGGCTCATGCTGTTATGGAGGCTGTCTCACAATCTGCCATCTGCACGCTGAGACTTGGGAAAGTATAATTCCAGCCCAAACCTGAAGGCCTGAGAACCAGGGGAGCCAATGGTACAAATCCCAATCTGACGTAAAGGCCCAAGAACCAGGACACCAATGTCCAGGGCAGGAGCTGATGGATGTCCCAGCTCAAGCAGAGAGAAGAGTCACCCTTCCTCTGTCTTCCTGTTCTATTCAGGAGTGTCGGGAGGAAAAACATTTTTCCTCTACCCTTCTAGGTTCTTCTGGGTGGTCTCATAATTAAATTAACATGATACAGACGAACAGGGGGAGAAAATTTAATTATATATGTACAAGGGCCCCATGAGAATATGAGACCCTTAGACAGTCAGGCAGTTGATGTTTATATGTTATCCTAAGCTAAGGAGAAGCGGGTAGGGGTCTGGGTCTTCAAAAAGAAGGAAGGAAATTCCCTAGATAGGAAGAGCAAATGTTTCGTGAGACAAAAATTTGCCATGCCCTGCAGTGACAAAGGGACACAGCAAGGAATGTGAACAAACTGGTCTTGCTAAGTTTCTCCCCCAGTTCACTACACTTGTAGCTATCTCTGATAATAGCTCTCTCCCTGCTACAAGCCCTCTATCTAAGTTCTTTTAGGCAATTAAGGAAGAGAGAAAAAAAAACTTCCTGAGTCTTCTGTTTCTGAAAAATAATGAGCTTAAGATAATCCTTATGCCAAACAGACACATTTTGGGGTGGTAACTTTTTGTTCCCTACACAGGCCCTCAGTGGATTGGATGGTGCCCACCTGGTCTGGCGACAGGGAACTTCTTTACTCAGTCTACTGAATCAAATGCTAATCTCTTCTGGAAACACCCCCACAGACACCCCCCGAAATAATGTCTTACCAGTTGTCTGGGCATCTCTCAGCCCAGTCAAGTTGACACATAAAATTAACCATTACATCTCCATGAGATTCTCATAATAATCTGCAGGGTAAGCTTTATTATCCCTCTTTTTACAAAGGAGGAAACTGCAACTTAAAGAAGTTAAAACAAAGAAAAACAAACAAACAAACAAAAACGCATCTGTGGCCACACTGCTAGTAAATGGAGCCCCCTGGATTTGAGGCTGGGGGCCTATGTTCAGAGCTTGCCTGGGGAAGTTTATACCTGGGGGCGATAAAAAGGGGTTGTATAGAAAGCAACCTCACAAGGTGATCTGGTTATACATTCCTAACTGGGCAGGTCATGGTGGGGAGTGACAGCCCCAGGTCTATAACTTGTTTAATAACAGGTCATAAGCCAGCCCTGTCCATTGTTCTTGAAATACCAAAAGCGATAACCCTGGAAGGGGGTATTAACCCTCAAAACAGCACATAATCCTGTTCACTGTCCTATAATGGAACTGTAACTGATGAAATACTCAAGCCTCTCTGACTCTATCTTGTTCAAGCCTGCTCTGCTCCCAGGGCCTTCAGGCTCACAGGTTCTGCTTAATCTTGCACACAGCCACGTTAATCATTAGAGGAATTCCGCTTGGGGCTTGAGTTTTATAAAAACATCCCCTTACGAGAAGGTGCCTCTCCTCAGGAGGTAAGGGAAGTAGGTACAAAAAAACGATGATTGTTTAATCAAAGATTTGCAGGAACCTCGTGACCAGATGCACATCAACTAGAGTCAAGAACAAAGAAGTTTCACAATCTTCCTTGGACCCCTGCTGGCTTCCAGATGTCTGCAACTGTCAATCACCTCTTGCCCCTCCCTCCCATTTCCTCCTTCCCTTGATATAAAAACCGTCTGAATTCTGTGCTTTCTTAACATGGATCTTTAGGACACTAGTTCACCATCTTCTTGGCTTGCTAACTTTCTGAATAAAACCACCTTTCTTGCCCCAACACCTTGTCACTCGACTTACTGGCTGTCATGCGGTAACTTGTACAAACTTGGACTCAGTTACACAATCCCTGCTTTGCTTTCTCCCTCCTCCATGTAATCTCCCTTACGTCCCCTCCTTAATTTCAAATGCATAAAAGAAACTGCAAAACTGTTATTCTCTGGAGCATTTGAGATCTCACTCCCCGGCATATTCGTATGTCATCAGTTTGGCTCAAATAAACTCTCATAAAAATTTTCTACAGGGTTGGATATTTCTTACATCAACACGCCTGTAGGGTAGAGAAAACATCTTTTCCTCTATGCAGCTTCAATGCTCCAGCTGGGTGCTGTAAATGAGACTGGCCAAAGACAGCAAACAAAAGTTTATTAACATGTGCTTCATGCATGGACACATGGGAGAACCCAGCCATGGGTAACCCAATGGGGTGGTTACAACTTGGACTTAAATACCCTTTTAAGTTAAAACCAAGGAAATGGGGATTTGGGCTTCTGGGTGGAGGATGAAAATTGTGGGAAAGTGACCAGGAAAAGAATGGCAATCAAGGGTTGTATAGTAAGGTTTGTTATACAGATTTAAGTCCCTGTCTTCTCCACTGATGAGAGTTAAGTGTTGTGGGGACAAAACCCCAAAAAACAGTTTCCAGGCTCTCGGCCTCACATAGAAAGGTGCTGGCTCGGGTAGTAAATGGCCATCAACTGTGATCAGATGCCAGCAGCTGTGGCTAGTTGGCCGTCAGCTGTAACCCGTAAGCCATTGACCACTAATATAACAGCTGTGGCTATGCTAGCAGAAAAGGAATGGGGCTAGCAAGAAGGTGGTGGCTGGCAAGCGCGGACTGCTGTTAGGCAGATTGTGTAGATCCTGCTTCCTGTGTCTCCAGTCCAGCCGCCAGCGAGAATATATTGGTTTGATTCCCCTACTTATGGCTCCGTGGGTGTTCCTTTTTGGCCTTACCGTGTCCTGCGTTCTTGGGCGGGGAGCGGGAGCAGAGACCCTGCACGACAAATGGCGCAGCGAGCAGGGTCCCCTGCACGACACATGGCGTAGTCGGCAGGATACGGTGCTGGCCAAAGCTTTCCGAAGGGCAGTGGAGCAGTTTGTGCGTATGAAAGCTCAGTCTGAGGAAGACCAGGAGGAGCAGCTGCCGGAGAGCTCGATTCCCGTGGAGGGGTGAAAAGATGTGGATGGTTCCCCAACCAGCAGAGGCCGGAGAAAGTGAAGGTTGTTGCCGCCCTGTGGGCTGGGAACTGCTTGCTGAGGCAGCCCGGATGCGGGACTTGTCCCAGGAGGAAATGCATGCTGAGTCCTCCATGGGAGATGAGGGTGAGGTCAAGGTCATCCCTCACCCCCAGGACAGCCCTGGCGAATGACTATGGACTATGGGGAATTGCCTTCTATCCCTAATTTATTGGACGCTTGACTGTTTGGGAACATACCACCATGTAGTGGGACTGGTTTGATGTTTGCTTTTGTGTCTTGACTGGCCGCCATTGATAATATGTAAGCACCTTGATGTGAGCCGCTGTTGTTCCAGCACAGTACCCCGAGAGGCCCAGAGAGAGAGCGGCAGTGCCCTGAGAGCCCTGGCTGTGTCCAGGAAGTCTGGCTGTGTCCAGAGAGTGGCAGTGCCCTGAGAGCCCTGGCTGTGTCCAGGAAGTCTGGCTGTGTCCAGAGAGAGTGGCAGTGCCCTGAGAGGCCCTGGCTGTGTCCAGGAAGTCTGGCTGTGTCCGGAGAGAGTGGCAATGCCCTGAGAGGCCCTGGCTGTGTCCAGAGAGAGTGGCAGTGCCCTGAGAAACTCTGGCTGTGCTCGGGAAGACTGGTGGTAACCTAAGAAGCCCAGGAAGTCTGGCTGTGCCCAGAAGTACTGGGGTGGTGCCCTGAGAGGCCCTGGCTGTGCCCAGGGAAACAGGTGGTACCCTAAGAAGCCCAGGATGTCTGGCTGTGCCCAGAAGTACTGGTGGTGCCCTGAGAAACCCTGGCTGTGCCCAGAGAGCCTGGCTGTGTTCAGGATAGTGCATTCACCTCCAGGCTCCTTGCACAGGGCCCCTCGCAGAAGACGCTTGTCGCGTAGATTGTGAGGCGAGACCCTGTAGGGGTGGAGTGTGGGGACAAAACCCCAAAAAACAGTTTCCAGGCTCTCGGCCTCACATAGAAAGGTGCTGGCTCGGGTAGTAAATGGCCATCAACTGTGATCAGATGCCAGCAGCTGTGGCTAGTGGCCGTCAGCTGTAACCCGTAAGCCATTGACCACTAATATAACAGCTGTGGCTATGCTAGCAGAAAAGGAATGGGGCTAGCAAGAAGGTGGTGGCTGGCAAGCGCGGACTGCTGTTAGGCAGATTGTGTAGATCCTGCTTCCTGTGTCTCCAGTCCAGCCGCCAGCGAGAATATATTGGTTTGATTCCCCTACTTATGGCTCCGTGGGTGTTCCTTTTTGGCCTTACCGTGTCCTGCGTTCTTGGGCGGGGAGCGGGAGCAGAGACCCTGCACGACAAATGGCGCAGCGAGCAGGGTCCCCTGCACGACAAGTGTCTTCCACTTCTCCTCAGGGAGAGGGATTCTTTTTATAAATGGAAACACTTTCATTAATGTAAATTTCCTTTACAAGAGGAAAATTGGTGCTCTGTTTTACAGTTTTTCCTGCATCTGCTGGTTCTCAATGGCCTTTGCTCAAAATCACCAGTAGGCCAAAGAGGCCCATTTTGGGGTGGCATGTTCTGGTACCCCAACCCTGCGGCAAAAAGGGTTACATGAGATCCATTGCTATTAGATGAAAAGGTGGGAGAAAGCAAAGAGGAGAAATGTCTAGGTCTGGGTAAAAAGCAAAATTGAGGGACAGACACATACTTTGTGGGTACAGAATAATTAATAATTGACATTTATGGCACATAACGTTGGTATTTGGAGAACGAGACAACAATAAGGGGTCCTGTGGTCTTGTGCTCTGGTGCCATGGTTGTGCCCCGAGGGGTCTGGAAAAAGAGGTTACTCTGACATTTCAAAGGTATGTTATCTTTGATGCAAAAAAAACCAAACAATAGATAGGTTCACCTAAGGTAAAGGCTGACCCTTGTCACGGATGCTACAGGCTGAGGATGTGGCTAACTGCTATGATTGCTTGTAGTCAGGAATTTTTATGTTCAGACCATCCCGTGTGGTTCCTTTCAGTCTCTGGCTTTGTAGGGCCTGCCATACAGGCCTCACCTGTGCTTGTTAGGTTGAGTACGTGGCCTCATTGTTGCTTATACGGTGTTGATTGTGGCGATGGTTTCAAAGGTGTGTACATATGCCCAAACTTACACACTTGTACAGCTCAAATGTGTGGAGTTTATAGTATGTCAACTATACCCTAATAAAGATTAGAAAACCAAAAAACCATGCAGTCATTAAACCATGTTTCAAAAATATTTAATAAAAATGGCAAATGATATTACAATAACAAAGGGAAAAGAGGAAGGAGAATAAATCCACATAGCCTTTTTAGAGGACAATTTGGCAGTTTGCAGCTAAATTGAAAGTGCGCTTAACCTTTTTAGATTAACCTTTTTAGATTAATATCCTTTTTAGATATTATCGAGCAAACAGCTGTAAAGATCTTACCTGCAGTTCTTCAATACCATTAAACTGAAAATAAAATTCTATCCACACAGAGACCTGCAAGGCCGTCTCTGACCCGGCCACTTCTTGGAATCCAACTCTGTACTCTGGGATTTTCCACCACCTGCAGCCACATGGTCTCTCTCTGTCTCTCTCTCTCTCCCTCTTTTTTTTTTTTTTTTTTTTTTTCTGACAGGGAACAGGACTTTATTGGGGAACAGTGTGTACTTCCAGGCCTTTTTTCCAAGTCAAGTTGTTGTCCTTTCAGTCTTAGTTGTGGAGGGCGCAGTTCAGTTCCAGGTCCAGTTGCCTTTGTTAGTTGCAGGGTACACAGCCCACCATCCCTTGCGGGAGTCAAATCAACAACCTTGTGGTTGAGAGCCCACTGGCCCATGTGGGAATCCAACCGGCAGCCCTCGGAGTTAGGAGCACGGAGCTCCAACTGCCTGAGCCACCGGGCTGGCCAGCCACCTGGTCTTATGTTCTCAGAACTCGCAAAGCTTCTTACCACCTAAGGGCCTTTGTACCTGCAACCTTCTCACCTGTGATGCTGGCACACTCTTGAACAATGTTCCCTTCCTGCAAATGTCACCCCTTCACACTGGCCTTCCAGACCACCTGATCGAAATCTTTCCCGCCAGGGGTGCCAGGACACAGCATGGCTTCTGGAGAAAAGAAGGAAGTGGATGCCTATTTCACATGGAAGGGGAGCAGAATTTGCCACCCCAAAAGATGCCTTATTGGCGTAAGGATTATCTCGAGCTGATTATTTTTAAGAAAATGCAGACATAGGAGAGGCTCTGAAGACAAATAAAAGTTACCCTTTTGTAAGAGACATTTACAGTTATAATGGAAATCTTCATTTGTAAGTGTCTCCCTTTCTGTCCTAGGAAGAGCATGACCAAATAGCTAGAAATTCTTATCAATGGAGAAGGTAACTGACCTAAATTCGCATAACAACTTTACCCGTGTTTACGGTGCTTTTCCTGGTAGTCCTATAACTGGCTCCCACCCTATTTCCCCAACGTTTTCCTTTGTCTTTAGCTGGAGATGGTATTTAAGGTGGTGGTTTGGGCCATGTCAGAGTTACTCAGTTTTCCTGGGTTTCTCCATGTATATAAGAGGTATATATGTTATTAAACTTCTGTTTGTTTTTCTCCTATTAATCTGTCTTTATTTGTTTTAGCGTGTCTCAACCAAGAATCTAGAAAGGTAGAGGAAAAATTTTTTTTCCTCCCCTACATCATATGCCAGAGTAAAATGGAAAGGAATCCAAGCTTTAAATGAAAAACCTGAAAGCATAGAAGTACTAGAAGAGAAAACAGGAAAATTGCTTTATAATCCTACAGTGGGGACAATTTCCTCTATGAGTCAAAATTCAGAAGCCATAAAATAATAATAAACTTGATTATAGAAGGAAATCATAAAAAGAAATCAAAGTCAAAAGATGAACTGGTTAGTGATCAGGGAAATGCAAATGAAAACCATAATGAGGAACACCTTCATATCCTTGATAGCTAGAATCAAAACTGCAGGTAATAACAAGTGTTGGTGAAGATGTGGAGAAACTGGAACCTTCACACACTGCTGGTGGGAATGTAAAATGGCGCATAGCCGAAAAGTGGAAACAAGACAAATAGACATCAACAGATGAATGGGTAAACAAAATGTGGTCTATCTATCCAATGGGATATTATTCAGCAATACAAAGGAACTTTAAGTACTGTCATATACTACAACATGGATAAATCTCAAAAACATTGTGCTATGTGAAAGAAGCCAGATACAAAAGGCCATATGTTGTATGATTCCATTTATATGAATTGTTCAGAACAGGCAAATCCATACAGACCCCAAATAGGTTAGTGGTTGTTTAAGCCTGGGTTGGGGGCCAAAGGGAAGCGATTGCTAATGGTTGGAGATTTCTGTCTTAGGATGATGAAAGTTTTTGAAGCTTGATTGTGGTGATCATTGCACAACTCTGTAAACATACTAAAAACCATTGAAATATACACTTTAGATGGATGAATTGTATCATGTGTAGATTATATCTTGATAATGCTGTTTTAAAAAGACACAGTAAAAAAACACATTTTTTTCAGCTCAGTCTATAAAAAGATCCACAACCTAATAGAAAAATAGGAAAAGTGTATGAGCAGTATACTGAGAAGGAAATACAAATGGCTCTGCCATTTACGAAACAACACCCAACCTTCCTCATAATGAAAGAAATGCAAATTAAAATGGTGCAAGGACACCATTTTTCACTTCTCAGACTGGGGAAAACCTAACATTTCGACACACATTTTTGGTGTGTCTATGGGACAGTGTAGCGGGGCATGGCAAACTGGGGCAACCCTATGGAAGGTGTGAGGGTTAATTTTATGTATCTACTTGACTGGGCCATGGGCATGGAGGGCAGAGGCCCAGATGTCCAGACAAACATTATTCTGGGTGTTTGTTTCCAGATGAGGTTAACATTTGAATCAGTGCACTAAGTAAAGCAGACTGCTCTTCCTAATGCTGGCAGGCCTCATCCAATCAGTTGAAGGTATGAACGGAAGAAAAGGGCTGACCCTTCCCTGAGTAAGAGGGAACTCCACCTGCCTGAGTTGAAACTGGGACATAGGTGTTTTTTTTTTTAATCCTGCCTTTGGACTCAAACTGGAACAGTGGCTCTTCCTGGGTCTTGAGCCTACCAGACATCATACAGGAATTATCCCATCAGCTCTTCTTGGTTTTCAGCTTGCCTACTGCAGATTTTGGGACTTGTCAGCCTATTTTGCCCCCAAAAAGGATCTATTCGGGAGAATAAAAAGGGTTACAACCCAACATATATGGACATGTCAAGCCACGTGCATATTATGGCCAGCATGCCAAGATGCAGGGGTATGTAAGGAAGAAAAAAAGGAAGTTAGAACTATAGGGTTCCATTGTAAAGGAAGTTAGAACCATGGGGTTCTTCCTGTAGGGTTCTTGCGTGAACTTCCATAAGCCCTAGCTCCTCCCATCTATTACCCATCCCCTGCCTGAGCATGTTTTCTTAAAGTTCCAATTCATACACACACACACACACACACACACACACACACACACACACACAGAGGGTACCCCACAAAAGGAAAAAACTGTATTAAAATTGTAATACTCAATATTACTCAAGGTCTGACAATTAAATTTGAGAACTTGTTACAATGCTGTTGCTAATCTTTTTTGATATCACAGGGATTATTCATTATGAATTTGCACCCACTGGACAAACAGTTAACCAAGTTTACTATTTGGAGTGCTGAAAAGGCTGCATGAAAAAGTTAGATGACCTAAACTTTTTGCCAACAATTCGTGGCTCTTGCATCACGACAATGCACCAGCTTACACAGCACTGTCTGTGAGGGAGTTTTTAGCCAGTAAACAAATAACTGCATTGGAACACCCTCCTTACTCAGCTGATCTGGTCCCCAGTGACTTCTTTCTTTAACCGAAGATAAAGGAAATATTGAAAGGAAGACATTTTGATGACATTCAAGACATCAAGGGTAATATGATGACAGCTCTGATGGCCATTCTAGAAAAAGAGTTCCAAAATTGTTTTGAAGGGTGGAGTAGGCGCTGGCGTTGGTGCATAGCTTTCCAAGGGGAGTACTTTGAAAGTGACCATAGTGATATTCAGCCATGAGGTGTGTAGGACTTTTTCTAGGATGCATTCCCAAACTTAATTATCAGACCTCATATACTGATAACAAAAGATGAATACAAGTCACATCTGACTTCTGCAGTTACAAGAGGTGCTCAAAGTGCTTACCATGAGCATCCAGACACTTCTGATTATGGCGAACTATTGCTTGAGCCACGTTGATCAAAGTATCCACATGTGTACATAAACCCCCGGTATATGTATTTCTGTCTCTGTTTCTCTTATATAATATGTATGTGTTATGTTATACACACACACACACACACACACACACTCTGTGTTTCCCTGAAAATAAGGCCTAGCTGGACAATCAGCTCTAATGCATCTTTTGGAGCAAAAATTAATATAAGACCCAGTCTTATTTTACTATAATATAAGGGTCTTATATAATATAATATAATATAATATAATATAATATAATATAATATAATAAACATAATACTGGGTCTTACACTAATTTTTGCTCCAAAAGACACATTAGAGCTGATTGTCCAGTTAGGTCTTATTTTGGGAGAAACACGGTGTGTGTATTTATATGTACATATATATGTGTGCATATATATGTGTGTGTGTATGTGTGTATATACACATATGTATATATATATATATATATATATATATATATATATATATATATATAATATCGGTTCTGTTTCTCTGGAGAACCCTGACTAATACCAGCACAGAGGGTAATTCAGTAATATACAACAACACTGCACACACATGGCCTTGACCCAATCACAATTCCGAGAACCCACCCTACGGACAGACTTGCAGGTACAAGAACTGACCTTTGTACAGTTATTCATTGCAAAAATGTTTCTAGGGCAAAAGACAGGAAATACCCAAGTGTCACAGAGGACAATTAAATGGCGATAAAATAAACCATATGATGGAACACTGTGTACCATTAAACCATATTGAAATAAACTTAAACAGAGACACTCTCTATTTAATGACAGAAAGATAGCTTCAAGGCATGTAACTAAATTTTTGAAAAGGCAAACATAGGACGGGAGATATAGCAAGCTTCCTTTGACATGAGAAAGAAGGTAATAGACATACATACTAATTTTTGCTTGCATCTTCATAAGGAAATTCTGGAAAGACAACATAAGAAACCAGTAAGAGTGGTTACCTGGGTGTGTCAGATGGGGCAGAGGTGAGAGTAAGGCTTTTTCCTAGATACTTCTTATACTGATTTGATATTTAAACCATATTAATGATTTGAACATATTCCCGATTGAAAAATAAAATATCCCCTGCTTATCCACCAGCAGTGTCCTTGTTCGTTGCCCTTGTAGAAAGGAGTGGGTGGCATCCAGTCTGTTCATTATTGTCCTTCCGGAGCCTAGGAGAGGTCCAGCTCACAGTAGGTGCTGGAGAAACACATTTGGGTTGAATGGTTGACTAGAGAAACTGGAAACAAACTAAAAACAAGAAAACAACAGAGCGTGGTCGGCATAAATGCAGGTGCGCTCAAACTGTGGAAAATAGCGAAGCAGTTAAGGAGAAGGTAGGTTCAGAGTGATTTCCAAAACATACTGTTAAGTGGGGAGGGGGAACAAGAGCCAAAATTATATATAAACCCAACCTGATCGATGTAAAAGAGATCCCTAAAACAAACTATTCTGGAAGATGTGGAATGTACAATGTGGAAAAGTCTGGAAGAATATACAGCCGACTAACAGTTGTGGTTACGGCCAGAGGGGGGAGTTGTTTGGAGGAGGGAGAAGCTGACGGGGGGGGGGGGGGACGAGGGGGGGGGAGTTCTGCCTACGATAGTTTCCGTTTATTCCTGAGAATGCATTGGTTACCTGGGAAAAATGGATAGCGTCCTATTAAGAAAAAGAGAGCAGAAACGCCTGTGTACCATACGGCTTCCATTTTGTAAAAATTCACGAAATCAAAGATACATAGAAAGTAGCACAAAACACCGATGGGATTAAGCGTTACCGAGAGGTGAGATTTCAGGCAATTTTTTAAAAGCTTTTTGTGACGCGGTCCACCGTTTCCCCTTTTCCCACGGTGAATACACCGTAATTGCGTAACTTGAACTTACTAAAAAGCCGCCAGCTCCGGAGGCCGTCCCCCGCGCAGCCCCTGGGGGCGCTGGCCGCGGCTCAGGCCGACCGCCCGGCTTGGCTGCGGTGCAGACCGAGGGCACCCAGAGCAGGAAGCCGCGCAGCAAGGCGCACGCCGCCGAGGAAGTGCTGGCTCCGCGCGGGGACAGGCGCGGGGCGGGGCCGCTCCGAGGTCCCCGGCTCTCGACGCCCGGGACCGGGTGCGGTCTCCCGGCTGGAGGGCAAGCACGCTGCCCCCACCCCGCCCATTCGGGGCCGATTTCACACCGCGGCCCAGCTGGCGCCGGTCCCTCCCGCAGTCTAACCCCGCCCCCGCGCGCGGGCCCGGCCGACCTGCACCCGCGGTGATGGCCCCGGGCACCCTCTCCCTCCCGCCGGCGACTCCGGCTGACCCGGGGCGGGTAGAGGAGATGCGCGAACTAGCGCATCTCCGGTACTGCCTCCCCCTCCACCCCAGCTCCTTCTCGTGCACAAAAGAGGGGCTCTCGGGGACCCTGGGACGCAAACAGGGCTCTGGGTGGACGCCGAGAGGAGCAGGAGTGAGCTGGGAGGGAGAGCGCCGGGAGCTGGGGGGCAGCGCGGGGTCTCCTCCCCACCGGCCGCCGGCTGCCCCCAGCGGCAGGACTCGCGGCTGTGCAAGGTGCCGGAGACCTTGGCCGAGTTGGCCTGTCCCTTGGCCTGGGGCCTGCACCCAGGCGCGCCGGGGAGGGGCTGCAGCGTCGGGATCGCCCGCGGAGCTTCCTGCAGAAGAAACAAATTCAAGGGAGCAGGGCAATTGGACGTTTTTAAACTGCAAGTGCTCCTGCAACAGCCTAAAGCCTCTGTCGCTCCCGGCCCACCTCCCCGCCCTTGCGGTCTGTCGCTTCGTCTCCCCACCCCCGAAATCGCCCCCACACACACACACAGACGCTCGTCTCCTCCCATCAAAGCAAGTGACCTTAAGGAAACAATTACTTTATCTGGCGCCCAACTAACGCTCAGCCAATTCCCCTCTTTTCCTTTCCACAAAAGATCTGGCGAGTTGGCCGAGCCCCGAGTCGTCAGAAATGGGACTCAACCGTAGTTCCGGATCTGGAGTGGGGTGGGGGAGACCCTCCAGATCTTAGGAAAGGCCGGACGTCCTGGAACCGGGCCCTGGAGGAAGAGGTTATCAGTCTAATTTGGGTAATCTGGAAGACTTCTTGGAGCAGGTGGTGTCTGAGTTGGATCTTGAAGGCTAAGAGGGACTTTTCCAGGTGGAAAAGGAGACAGACATCGGGTTCTATTTCAGGGTCAAGGTCAGAGTGGGAGCTCCGCACCCCACCCCCAGCCCCCACAGGCAGATTGGAGGCTGGTGAGTGAAGGAGCTGTGGGCATCCATCAAAGGAGGAATGGTGAAACAAAACGTGGTCCAGACGTACAATAGGGTGTTACTCGCCATAAAAAGGAATGAAGCACTGACAGGCTACAACGTGGAAGAACCTTGAAAATATTATGCCCAGTGACAGAAGCCAGATACAGAAGTATTGTACTATTTATTGGAGGATTTTACTTATAGGAAGTGTCCAGAATAGGGAAATCCATAGAGACAGAAAGTAGATTGGTGGTTGCCACCGGCTGGCGGGAGTTGAGGGGAGTGATGGCTAGTGGGTCACGGTTTCTTTTAGGGAAGCATGTTTTGGGAAACTTCTGGGATTAGATTGTGGTGATGGTAACACAACTTTGTGTATATAGTACAAACCACTGAATTGTACACTTGAAAAGGGTGGATTTTATGGCATACATGAGTCATATCCTAACAGATTTTTTTTAAAAGGAGGAGGATTATGGGTAGAGCACTTTCCTGGGTTGTTATCCCATTTTGCAATAGAGGAAAGTTTACTGGCTTGGGGCCTCACAGCTGGGCAGGGCTGCTGCTGAGCCAGAACCCAGATGCTCTCTGAACATCTGGAGGGTTAGGAGTGGGTCCTGGTTTACCTTGTCTCTGTGCCTGGCATTTAGCCCACCACTGGGCACAAAGATAAGAGGTGGGCCGGCCCACTGGCTCAGGCAGTTGGAGCTCCATGCTCCTAACTCCAAAGGCTGCCAGTTTGATTCCTACATGGGCCAGTGGGCTCTCAACCACAAGGTTGCCAGTTCAACTCCTCGAATCCTCAAGGGATGGTGGGCTGCGCCCCCTGGAACTAAGATTGAACAGGGCACCTTGAGCTGAGCTGCCACTGAGCTCCTGGATGGCTCAGTTGGTTGGAGTGAATCCTCTCAGCAACAAGGTTGCCAGTTGGAGGGGAGAGGGGAAGAAAGAGGTGAGTGGGAAGGCACTCCAGGCGTGGGAACAACAAGAACAGATGCCCAGAGGAAGGAAGCAGGGTGAGAGCTTGAGTGGAAAAAGCACAGAGTTAGTCCATCGAGGCTCATAAGCACAGGCTGGTCCTTTAGGTGCAGGCCTCGGAAGGTCTTGTCGGTCCTGCCTTGGGGACAGGGCCAGCTCCATGGGTGTACAACCCCACCCAGTCACACAGTGCCAGCACTCAGAAGGGTGCTGAAGGGCCCGGTGGTGGCTTAATGCCCAGTCTTTCTTTCTTTTTTTTTAAATGAAGGCCTTAATTTTAATAATTAAAAAAAATATATTGGGGAATATTGGGAGACAGTGTGTTTCTCCAGGGCCCATCAGCTCCAAATCGTCTTTCAATCTAGTTGTGGAGGGCGCAGCTCAGCTCCAAGTCCAGTCACCATTTTCAAACTTTAGTTGCAGGGGGCACAGCCCACCATCCCGTGCAGGAACTGAACTGGAAAGCTTGTTGAGAGCTTGCGCTCTAACCAACTGAGCCATGCGGCCACTCTAATGCCCAGTCTTAAAATTCTTAATATTTCTTAAACAATGGTTTCTGCATTTTCTTTTTTTAAAAAAAAACTTTTATTTATTTTCAATGTGTTTTCCCAGGATCCATTAGTTCCAAGTCAAGTAATTGTTTCAATCTAGTTGTGGATAGTTGTCTCAATCTATTTGTAGAGGGTGCAACTCACACTGGCCCATGCGGAGATCGAACTGGCAACCCTGGTGTTACCAGCGTCGCGCTCCAACCAACTGAGCTAACCGGCTGCCCAGGGTTTCTGCATTTTCATTTTGCACGCGGCCTGGCAGACAATGTAGCTAGTTCTGCCTGAGGCCACAGGATGTCGCAAAGGTGTTCAGACAGGAAGGTGAGCATAGGCACACCAGGAAGAAGGACAGAGGCAGGAAAACTGAGAGATTTCTGCTACGGCCCCTCCTTGAGGATTTGGGAGGATCAGACTATGGGTGCTATCTGGCAGGGTGGGAGCTAGCAGGAGAGCAAACAAGGCTGGTGTAGACACCGGCCAGGGTCAGAGCCACATCTAGGTTGGAGGTGGGGGAAAACAGAAGGGAGCTACGGTAAACATCTGAGAACAGGTCCCAGGGGAGGAGAACCTGGTGAGGGTGATTCAGAGGTTACAGGGAGGCAGTGTTCCCAGGACATGATGTGGAGTAGCAGTGAACTGCCGCAGAGGGTCCAACAGGATGGGACGCGGGGCAGGTGGCAGGTGCTGGTGGTCACCGGTAAGCTTCCGGATGACCAGTGCCACAGTTGGAGGAGAAGCTGCTGGGTGAGATGGACTTTCTTAAGGAAAAGGAAACTATGTGGACACATTTGAAATCTGAGGACAATCGCATCTGCAAGTAGAAAGGTACTGTACAAAGCGTGAGTCTTCTAAAAACTGGTCTCATGGTTTACCAAGTAGCCTCTGGAGAGTCTGAAGGGGCGGGGGGTGGGTAGTCTTATAGGACTGAGCCCTTAACCTGTGGAATCCGATGCTCTCTGGGTAGATGGTGTCAGAATTGAATTGAATGGCTTGTTGGTGTGGGGAACACCCCCCGCCGAAAGCACATTTGGTGACTAGAAGTGTCAGAAGTGAACTGTTTTGTGTCAGTCATAAAGATTTTCAGAAGAGAAACACACGGTAGGGAAAAACCAGATTTTTCTCTACACAGGAAGGTAGACAAAATCTGTTTTTCCTAAAAAGGTACACACCGGTTATCCTACAGGGCAAGAAAACCATAACTTTGAGGAATCTTTTTTTTCTTTTTCCGAATGACAGAACACTTTGGTCAGACAAAAACCTACCAGTTAACATGTAACTTCATAGATTCTAGGGCCCAAAGATATATTTCCCTAAAGAATGAGCTAACCCTTAGGTGGGCCTGTTAGATGAGGAGCCCATGAAAGGACGTTTAGCTATCCTTTTGCCTTATTTCCAAGTTTCAGATAATTTTTCTGAACCTGTGTGGGTCAGGAGTCTATAAATGGGCTTTGAAAGGCCCGAGAAAAATTATTTACCACTGTTTGTATGTGTGTGTGTGCATTTTTCTGGGAAAAGCGTTTGTAGCTGTCATCAGGTTTTCAAAGGGTCAGTGACCTGTACCCTCCCCCACCGCCATCCCTAGAGTTTAAAAACTATTGACTCAGTGTTACCTGCCTAGCTCCTTCTCCCTCCAAAGGGGAAGAATTTGTCTTGACACAGAAGCTTCTGTCAGCGCTGTCATTTGCATATTCAGCATTTGCTAAAATGAGCTATAAAAATATCATCCCTCCCCCATCTATAAGGCCCCATGTCCAGGCTGGGCCCGTCCCAGCTGTGGGCCAGTCAAGATGCCAACTTCCGGCCCGCCTGGTGGCTCAGGCGGTTGGAGCTCCGTGCTCCTAACTCCAAAGGCTGCCAGTTCGATTCCCACATGGGCCAGTGGGCTCTCAACCACAGGTTGCCAGTTTAATTCCTCGAGTCCTGCAAGGGATGGTGGGCAGCGCCACCTGCAACTAAGATTGAACACGGTACCTTGAGCTGAGCTCCCACTGAGCTCCTGGATGGCTCAGTTGGTTGGAGCGCAGGCTCTCTCCACAACTAAGATTGAAAGGACAACTTGAAGCTGAACGGTACCCTCCACAACTAAGATTGAAAGGACAACAACTGGACTTGAAAAAAAAAAAAAAGTCCTGGGAGTACATACCATTCCCCAATAAAGTCCTGTTCCCCTTCCCCAATAAAATCTTTTTTTTTAAAAAAAAGAGGATGCCAACTTCAAGGAGCACCCACTGAGGTGTCACCTGCTCTGTGCCCAGAATGGGCTCTGGTCACACTAAGAAGCTCAGATCACAGGATCACACCCTCCAAGTGAGCTGGGCTAGTGGGGGCCTCAGAGATGACTGAGATCTGAGGTCACAATGGCGACCTTTGAACTACTCTAACCTTTTCAAAAAGCCTTAATGGGACCGCACATGTATCTGAAACGAACCCAGATGGAGCAAATTATCCAACCTGTTTGCTCTGGGCTGGCAGCCCCTCGGGTGTTAGCGGCTTCTATCCTGAGGGAGGAGCGTCTGAGGAACGGATACACCTCACACTGGTGGTGAGCTCCAGCTGGCAGTTGGTTAATAAACGAGGAAATAACTTATTCTTTCATTGATGTTTACTGTTTACAGACAAAAGCTTTTAAAACATGGGCTCCATAGAGAAAAAATAATAATCATAGCTAATGCTTATATGGCGCCTACTGTGTACTGGGGAATGTTCTGAGCACTTCCCATCAGCCACTCGTAATCTTCCTTAAGACCCTCTAAGGCAGCTTCTATTATTTGCTCTCCCCGTTTTACAGGGAAGGAAACAGAGGCCCCGACAGGTTACAATTTCTTAGCTGGTAAGTAGCAGAGTCAGGATTTGAACCCAGGCTGTCTGGCTCTAGAGTTCACATCACTAAGCCACTAGAATTAGTGCTTCTCCAAATAAATTTTGTAAAAAACGATGGTGAAAAGGTTGCTCATTAATCCCCTAGCCAAACGTCCTCATTATCTTAGGTGAGGAAACTGAGGCCCAGATGGGGTAGTGAGCAGACTCCGGCTGCTGGTCAGGTGTGTTCACTCCTGGCACCGCTCTTGCTTCTGTACTGGGATGCCTCCCGAAAGGCAAACCTCTGCCCACCTTCTTTGGGCCTAACACGGGCCGTCAGGGTGCTGGGTACTTCGAGATGCAGAGGAAACAGAGTGGTGTTCTTGGCCTGGAGGGGAGGAGGCAGCAGGACAAGGAGAGAGGAGGAGAGGGGATGGGGTGCTCAGGCCTCCTTCCCCACTCCTGCCCACAGCTTTGCCATCACCCAGGCTTCAGACGCTCTCCCTGCCTCTCCCCTGCACCAGCGAGGGGCTGGCAGCTGGGCTCTACGGTTCCCCAGCTCCCGACTCTGCTGTCTCCCCCAGTGATCTCAGGGTCTCAGCTTCATCACCTCCTCTCCTTTCATGACTGCCTGGATGGCATCCCCCTTGCCACCAACAGTCAATGGCCCACTCACTTGTCAATCACTTTTAATTTTTAATTAAATAACATTGAGGCCTAACGTACAGGTAGCAAAAGGGCATAATGTACATAATTTTAAGCGTATGGACCCAGGCATTGCCACCTACCCCACCAAGTCCCCTGTAGCTTCTTGACACGGTGCTCCGTGGTTATCCATCACTGCCATTACCAGGCATCACTTACCTTCTGGAACATACAGCACACATACTTTCTGTGCATTTGCTTGGCTGTCCTTTGCTTAAAGATCTGCAACATTCACCCATGTTGCGTGTATCAGTAGTTTATTCTTTTTCCTTGCTGCTTATGATTATACTGTGTGGAGAAACCACCATTTATTTATCCATTCTACTGTTGATGGATATTTGGGTTATTTCTGGGTTTTTGTTAGTTTAAGTAAGTCTCCTCCAATCATTTCTGAACAAGTCTCTGCATGGACACGAGCTCTCATTTCTCTCTGGTGTGTGTACCCAGGAGTAGGATTACTGGGTCATAGGACAAGCCTGTTTAATTAGAAATACATTTTCACTGCTGCTGTTTGTTCCTTTCGCTGGCACCTTGGATTCAGCTTGTTGCCTCTGTGTGCCCTCATTCTGTCCTCACCAAACCCCATGCTTGCTGAGCAAATATTATTGACACCCTGACATGGAAGGACCACTATTTACTCACTGCCTGGAGGGGCTCAAGGTTCAAGTTCAGAGGGACTCAAAACTCTGCAGAAGAGAAGGAAGCGCAGAACCCTGAGACTATAAAGTGTTTCCTATGGGAAACGAGAGCTGAGCTCTAAAAAATCTCACACACTTTTGGATCAGAACCTGCTGGGAGCTGCCAGCAAGAGAGAGGCTGGCAAGAGAGAGAAGGACTCAGCTGTGCTCTTGGCAGGCCTAGAGGGCTTTAGAAGTTTCGAGTTACAATTGTTCCTCCACTTTCGGTTGCACAATGGTATTGTGGTTATGTTTTTAAAAAGAACCCTTACCTTTCAGAGAGTCCTACTAAAGAACTTGAGGACAAAATGGTGGGATTTCTAGGTTTGCTTTGAAGAAATCAATAGGGGGACAAGGGCACAAACAAACGCCCTAGCTTGAAAACTGTTGATCCCGAGTGTTGGTTGTATAGGACTTTATTATACTATTCCCATTAATTTTTTTATCTTTGAATTTTCCCACAAAAAGATATTTTTAGAGCGAAAAAGGGAGATGTCTCTTAGAGAAGATATAGTACGTGCGTTAAAAAAAATAAAACAAGCTTTCCTTTAAAGTATGTTCGTTTCAAACCGGGGGAGAATTTGAAAGAAAACAAAACAAAACAAAAAAGCGTAAGACAGATTTCTCTAGTTTTGGGATATTTTTGGCCCCCAGGGACTCAGGATCAGACCGTGTCTGGAGCTCTCCAGGGGCCTAGTCCCTCTGCTCTGTATTAATAGCCACCGCCCCACCGCCCCGCCGCCCCGGGGGCTGCAGTCCCAGGGAGCAGAGCACGAGAGGGGAATGACGCCTCCATGGAACGCAAGGAGTTGCCGCCGAGCGTGGGCTCATCACCGCCGCGGGAGTCACCGCGGCCCAGGTGAGCGCGGCGCATCGGTGCTCTGACCCACCGCGCTCCCTGCCCCTGTCCCGCCCAGCCTGCAGGTGGCACAGAGGCTGAGCGCAAAGAAGGGTGTACGGTCAAGGCCAGAGAGTCCTGGGAACAGACTGGGCACCGGGCCAATCCCGGCGGGACGCACGACAGAGCACCGAGTGAGGGACGAAAGTGACCTTGGGATGGGGACCTGCAGGCGGCCTGGGTTCCAGTGAGAGGAGGAAAGCATTTGAGGTGAGGGTGACAGTCCAGCTTCCAGGAAGGTCCACGTGCAGGGAGAGGCGCGCAGGTAACCCTGGAGGGGCCTGGTGAGACAGGTGTGCCCAGGCCCAGACCACCTGCCTTCTTGGGCGGTGAAACCCGCGGGGGTCGTAGCCAACTTCTAACTGTAAAGAAATGCAAATTAAAATAAGGAGAGATATCTACCGTCACCTTTAGATTGGCAAAGATTAAAAAAAAAGGTAATGACTGCCAGCGCTGGTGAGCTCCTGGAGACAAGGCCGCGCTGTCATGCGCGGGTGGGAGTGGAAGTTAGTAAGCTTTTCCAGAGGGCAGCTCGGTAAGCGGCACCAAAATGTCTCACGTGCCTGCCCTTTGACCTGTTGCTTCACTTCTAGGGTTTTACAGAGAGAAACGGGCGCTCACTGACAAACATGGAAGGCCAGTGCAGCTTTATTTATACCTGCAATGGTGAAAAGCGGGGTGGGGGGGTGGGAGGGGGCTAAGTGTCCTTGGGGGATTAAATACTCTGAAAGACGCGGTCATCTCTGAGCCTCCCCAGGGAACTCTGTCCACGACAGAAACAACTGACAACAAAGAGTTTTACAAACCGCACATATCCTGTGACTTCGTTGACAACAGGTTGGACAGTACGCACGAACAGTTAACTGGAAGAGTGGCAGCGGTGGGGGCGGGAACTAGAGAGAACTTTCGTTTTCTCTTCCAAATCCTTTTGCGGTAACGACCAAATAATTAGGACAGAAAGATAGAGGCAAGCGTGGATTTTTCATAACCCAAAAGAGTGATTGACCTTTAGGAGAGCCGAGTCTTTGTTGATAAAACTGGTGCATTTATGGAGCACCTGCTGTATGCAGGGCTGCCAGCTCCGGCCTGGGCAACGTTGCGGGTGAAGATAGGGGAGGGGCGGCTCACCGGGCAGGACGCGCGGAGCCCCAGCCCCGCACCCTCTTCCCCGAGCCCAATGCTGCAGCTACCCTCGGCTAGACCCCTGGGATCGGCCGCTGAGCAGTTTCCATGGTTTCTCGGTCACTCTGTCCTCGCCTCCAGCCTTTTCTTTCTAGGCACCTAATGTGCTGTAGGAACCTACATAATGAATTTGCCAAATCTTACCAAAGTCCCGCAAGGGAGGTATTTCTATCCCAGTTAAATGAGGAGGAGGCTCAGCAAGGTCTCCAGAATCCCCATTAGCACAATGGCCCCGCAAGCAGCACTGCCTCCGGGTCGCATCAGCTGTCCCTACGAGGATAAGGCACGATTTGGAGCGTGGGCCTTGGAGTCAGCCCTGGGCCACTGTCGGATCCATCTTCTTAGCTGTGTGATCGTGGGCAACTTAGTGATCCTTTCTCCCGCCGGGGCTGGGATCAGCTATTTATAGGGGTTAGGGTAAGGATTACACAGGATAATGCCTCTAAAGGGCGAGCACGAGCTGGGCACCGAGCTAAGGCCCATTTTTCAGATGAGGAAACTGAGGCTAGCAGGGCGAGGACTCTCACCCTAGGCCGCACGCTGGCGGAGACCGCGGTGGTGAGCACGCGTGGGAACGTCAGTTTCCTCACCTGAAGCTCTCCCCAGGACTCCCCGCCAATGCCCCGCCCCTCCATATGCCCCGCCCCGTCCAGGTCCCGCCCCCGGCCCGTCGGGCATCCCAAGTGGTCGCCCACGCCCGCCTCAACCAATCCCCGGCGGCCGGCGTCGGGTGCACTCGGCCTCGCGGGCGGCCCTCCCGCCCCTGGTGCCGGATCGCTGCTCGCTCACTCCGCCGCCCTCGCCGCCGTCGCTGCAGCTGCCGCCGCCTCCGCCTGCGCCGCGCCTCAGTCCCGGACTCGGTAAGGCCAGGCCGAGGCCGCGCGCCTCGGGCAGGGCTGGCGGGCGCCGCCCTACGGGCTGCGGCAGACTCCGGGGCGGGGAGTGCGCGGGGACTGCCGGGGCAGGGACCAGGCGGAGGGTGGGCCGCTGGAGCAAGGGCGCGTGGGGTAACCCCCAGCATCCCCTTCGGACGGCAGGCTCAGGAGAGAACCCGAAACCGAGCGGGGCAGGGACTCCCCAGTCCCCGCAGTGAATTGGGTCTGGGGGTCCTCCCCGGGGTCGGTCTGCACGCGGGCGGGTCCTTTGCGGCGGCGGGAGGGATGCTTAACCCTCCGGAGTTGGCAAGACGTCTCCAGCCGGGGCCACTGTGGCCACCGGCTCCCTTCCCTGCCCCATCTCAGCCCCATCCCCCAGGAGTGTATTGGGTCTGGGGGTCCGCCCGAGGGTCGGTTGACCAGCAGGCGGGTACAATTGCAGAAGATGAAGGGATGCTTCGTTCTGCGGACTTGGCAGGACGCCTCCGGCCTGGGGCCACTTGGGCCGCAAGCTTTCTACCCCATCCTCCAAGCACATTCCCCGGAGTGGATTAGGTCTGGATGTAGGACAGTCCGTTAAGAAGCCAGGGGACGCTCGGACCTCGGAACTCCGAGGGGTGCCGCCCCCTCCCCGCCCCACTCCCCCGCGGTGCAGCCGTCGGTACACGCCCTTGGCGCGGGTACTCCAGGCAGAGGTACCCCAGGAGCTGTCCGAGCGCCCGTGGTGGACGGGACAAGGGCGCTGGGCCCGGGTCCCCGCTTGCAAGTGCCCCCACCATTTCCCGTGCCGCGCGAAGAACCCGCGCAAGGTCGCGCGGGACCCCGGAGCTGCCGCGGCGGGAGTGAGGGCCTCACGTGACCAGGCCCGAACGAACCTGGCCTGCCAGCCTGACGCCCGCAGCCCCTAACCCCAACTCCCTCCGTGAGCCCACAGCCAGTTTCTTTCGTTTTGTCCATGTGGATCAGCGTTTTTATAATGTACATCGGTGGTTGGCTTTCATTAAAGCCGGAGGGAACAAAAATGAGGGCTGATGTTTTTTTTGTTTTGTTTTTTAAAAACACCGAGAGTTAAAAATTCCAAGTAATTAACCAGGTTGAATACAGAATAGACTTAAGTATTCCCAACCCTGGACAGGTTTTCGGTCCCTCTATGCTCCGTGTATTATTAAAATATCCAAGGACAAATTTTAGCAGGACACTGGTAAGTTACTGAATAAAGTGAAAATCAGTTTAACCTTTTGAAATTTGTATTTTGTTACACCACTTTCTTGCATGGGAGTCCGGTTTCTGGTCTATCCAGATATTCAAGCATGTTTGTTTCCTTTTAAACCACAAACCAAATGAATAAAAAATGGCCGAACTCACTGGTCTTTTATTTATGCCAGCATGCATCACCCCCATCACTTTCCAAATTAAGGTGACTCGCAGTGAGTGTGGCGTAAATATGAGGACACTGATGCGGATAATGCGTGGTTGTGGAGGTGTGGGAGTGTCTGGCACCGTCGTGTCTGATTAGAATTGAATGTCGCATTTAGATGGAGAGTTTGGGATGGTTCTGCCTCTGTGCTACCGGGGGCTCTTCTCGCCTGCCAACGACCGGTTTCCTTCCAATGTGAAGTGGCTAGACCTGCCCTTGCACACTGAGCTCCATCTGAACAGCTGTTGGAATCAGACAGAAAACAGGGCCATCTTTAGGAGTGCACCTACTTTGTATCAGAGTGGCAGAAATTGGCATCATGCACAGGCCAAAATAACTTTTCGTGTTTGTACTGAAAACAAGCGGCCTAATCCGGAGGTGAAGGGAAGAAACCTGGCGTCGCTGCCGCCCTTGGCCCCGGTCCGGCCTATTGGTCACCGAGCTGTCAAGCCTGGGCCTCCCGGGAGTCCTGGGGCGAGGGCCTGCGCTTACGTAACCCTGGCCCCGCGTGCCCATTCATAGAAACACTGTTAATTTTTTCCTGGGCATCGCAGCGAGCCCCTTCCGGACGCGCTCCAGGCTCGCGGAGGCGCGGTGCTGCGTTTATGGTGTGGGGTGTCATCAGTCGCACTAAGCTCTTAACTGTCCCCAAGGTTGACCACGCAGGACTGGGCCTTCTCACCAAGAGGCGCTGCGTTGCGCCCGCCGGGATGGTAGCGCGGGCGACACACGCCCGCGAGCTCCGGAAGGTCTCTCTGGGCACGGCGGGTGGAACAGGATCTGAGCGCTTGGGGCGCGCCAGGCCGGGGGCGGGGCTCGCGTAACCTTTCCCCTACTTTTCTCAGCCGTCACGTGACTCCTGCGGCGGGGTGGGGGAAGGAGGAGGCGGGGCGCGCCGCGCGTAGTTGCTGGTGGAGCCTTGGAGGACGCGTTCCAAGCGAGCAATTAAAGACAGCCTGAACTCGGGAGGCGGTGGGAAGGTGGGAGGCGGAAACGCGCGCGGGCCCGGGCCCAGGGCTGGGTATGCACGTTGATAGGAGGGAGCTTTTTTTTTTTTTCCTTTGTTGGAAAAAATGTTTAGTCACTCTGCATGGTTCCTATTGGCAGGCCAGAGTTCTTTTGTCGGTGCAAGCCTGGAATTGGATTCTGGAGGAATTGGTGCTTTTAAGAATAAAATTGTCGTTAAAGCTAGTGTGTTTAAAGTATGTTTCAGAGATCGTCTGTCGCCTACTTGAACGAGGCCCCTGCTTTGAGTGGCTTGAGCCAGGCTCAGGTCCTGCGAGGACTTTTCTGTTTCAAAACTAAGTAAGACAAGCACTCGGTGCAAATGGGAGAGTACAGCGCAGAGTTGGCCGCCTCACTCTGGTTCCTTTTCCAGAAGCCACCACTGTTAAGAGCTTCTCTGATGATTCTAGGGCATGCTTTAAAAAAACACAACTGCTACTTAACACAAATAAGGAATGTTTCCTGCTTGCTGGTTTTTAATATTTTGTTGCCTTTTGTGAACTTCATCTTCTGCCCTAAGCAAGTAGGTGGACATTGGGTTCCCAGCAGGCCCTGGACTGAGGCCCACTTGACCTTTGTGGGTAAGGTGACTGGGAGTCTGAGTTCTGCAGAAAGTACACCTTTACTTTTTTCATTGGTGTGGGTTGTTTTTATGTCCTAGACTGTTCTTGGAAGTTAATAATTGAAAGTTATGTTGCTGAGTGAGGCTGGCCCGTGGGGGTGGTAGGGTAGGGTGATTGCCAACTGGAAGGTTGGGAAATAGGGTGGCTACTGCCCTCCTTCCGAAGGAATATCAGCTCATTGGACAAAGCAAAAAAAAACTCCATTTTCTCCATGAGGCGGTTCACCCACCTATCCCTGGAACCGTGAGTGTCCTCCCGGATTCTTCCCGACTGTATCCTCGGCCCCACCTGTGCCTTCTGCTTCCTAAATGGCTCCTAAACTCACTGTCCTCCCGGTTTCCATGAGCCAGAACACAATGTTTGAGCACGCTTTCTTCCTTGGATTGCTGTGGCCTCCTAATGTCGTGTGGGATGTGGGGTGGTGGGGGGGAGTAGGTGGGGGTGGAGGGGTGTGCTTTTGTGTATGGGAAGTTCCTTGGAGGGAAGCAGGGAGCAGAGGAAGCTGTTGGGTCCCTCCTCACCATGCACCTTGCTTTGCCCTATGACTCGTCAAGGTCGTGTGGACTGGAGGTCAGCGAGCTCATTCTTTCCCATTCGGGTGTCGGTGACCCCTCCTCTCACCACCAGTCCTGGCTTCCTATGGGGTTTCATGGCTGTTGATCCCCAGCATACCCACAGCATTCTGCACTTTGTGTTATGTTGTGTTATGACTCCCTGGGGTAAGCGCTGTGAGGACAGGGACATTGGAGTTCTGAGGGGTCAAATTAGGGGTTAATTCCCTCCCTTTAGAATCCTTTGCCCCTCATTAAAAGCAAACACAAAATAACCTTGCTTTAAAGAAATTGCCATATGTTCTAATTCAGACTTTGCTTTTTATGAAATAATTCTTCATTTATAAAATTATGCATTTATCATTGATTTTCCCAAGTGTCAGCTCCTGTACTGCCCTTTAAAAACATTCAATGCGCACAGTTGGGGTTTCTACTTTTGTAAGTATATCTTGTACAATGTGAGAGGTACAAATAAGGTACGCTAAAAATAAATCAGCAACACTGCTGAAAGTTAAATGTCCAAGACAACTGGCCAAGGTATCAGACCCTGGCATCAGACCCTGGTGTGGGGGGGTAGGAAGAGGAAGGAAATCCACATTCTTGGAGGACATGTTTGCAGCGCCCGTGCCACAGTTGGGAAGGAACAAAGACTGTCTCTGCAGTGAGGTTCAGCTTGTCACTTGCTCTCCTTCAGGTGATATGAGGTGTGGGTATTAGGCATACAGACCATCCCCAACTTAGGATGGTTTGACTTAACGACTTTTTTACTTTACCGTGATGCAAAAGCGATATGCATTCAGTAGAAGCGCAATTTGAATTTTGATCCTTTCCCAGGTACGTGACATGCATGCGATACTCTCTTATGATGCTGGGCAGTGGCGGCGACATTTCCCATGCGGTCACCAGGGACAGTAGCTGAAACTTGACGGTGTGCTGTGTGCCAGTGGTTTTTGGGTATTGCTCTCTGGGCCCGTTGAAAGTTGGCTGGGCTAAGCTCTGGTATTCCAGGGTAGGTGTATTAAGTACATTTTTGATTTAAGTACATTTTGATTAAGTACATTTTGATTTAAGTATATTTTCAATTTATGATGGGTTTATCGGGATGTAAACCCCATTGTAAGTCCAGGAACATTTGTACTTTATATGCCAGGAAACAGATCCTATGAAAGGTGATAACATTTACTCAAGCGGACACCATACAGATGAATAAGTGGCAGAGCTGGAGTTTGAAGCCAGGTCTGTGTTCTCTGAAGCCTGTGCCCACTCCTTTTGCCGGCTGCTTCCCAGACCACTGCAGGCAGAGGGCCGGCTGGGTGTTAGCATCACCCACCCCCCGGTGCCCACGATGTGGTGCTGAATCAGCCATGTGCAGTTCTGGCTTTCCATTTCCTCGTCTGTGAAGTGGTGCCACTGACCCCTGTCATTCTGTCACACAGGGATTTTATGAGGATACAACAAGAGGCCAGATGTGAGGATAGTTCTGAGTGTATGAAATGAATACAGATTCTGGCAAGCAGAGCCATGGCTGCAGGGGGGTTTGATGGACATGGCAGCATTCGGCAGTCCCCAAATTGGAACATGCGGTTTGACAAGTTTAGTTGCACTTCTGGCTTCAAAGGTGAAGAATATGTATGGGAAATATGCCCCCCACGATGGTTTTGGGAACAGCATCCTGGTACCAGGAGGGGTTCAGGGGTCTCTTTGGGTGGGTCTCTTTGGGTGGGTCTCTTTGGGTGGGTGCATGCCCCTCCCATGAGTCCCTGCTCACGTGGTTGTGCCCATGTGGGCAAGGTGTGTCCTTCTGCATGCCTTCCAGAGAAAACCTGAGTAGATAGAACCAGTAGTTGGGGCTGCCAAGACTTCTGTGTTTTCTTAATCAAAATGTGGTCTCAAGTGACCTTTCCCCAATTCTCGCAGAGATTGCATTTCTCTGTCTGATTCCCCCCATACTTGTTGGTATGGTACAATGTAAGGCTTACATTTGAATTTGCTTTATTTTTATGCTACCTGGGTAGGCAGAAGCTATGCTGTTTTTTGAGAGCTGTGGAAAAAAGGATAATGATTCAGAATTCCTTGTATAACCTGCCTTGACTTAGCACCTGTAAATGTAAATGGTTTATTATAAGATAATTCACTGCAAGAAATTAGCCATGTGGCCAGTGTAGTGTGACTTTTGAGTGCTGGGTCATGCATTCAAGATACACCCTTTCATAAATGAAAGTTCCTGCCGCTTCTTGTACACGAAACCCTCCCAGAAACATAAAGTGAGTTCTGAATCTCACAGCCTTGTTCTAAGGGGCCTCCCGTCAGGTTAGGGAAATAACAGTTGGTATTTGTACACACGTGAAGGACGACATGGCTGGAGGAATGCACAGAGGCTGTGTGTGCTCATAGCCAATGGAGAGGAGCCCTTCCTTCCTTCCTTCCTTCCTTCCTTCCTTCCTTCCTTCCTTCCTTCCTTCCTTCCTTCCTTCCTTCCTTCCTTCCTTCCTTGCTGCTAGTTTCTGCCGACAGCTAACTTCTTATCCTGATCAGCAGCAGGAATACTAAGTAGTAAAGAGTACAGAGGGACCTGAGGGAGAGTCATGAACCCTGCGACACATGCAGGTGTCAGGGAAACCCCTGGGCTGGTGATGCCTTCCTGACACGTTCCTTGAAGTGCTTTGGGTAGCAGTGCTGAGGCCGCCTGGGTGGCACCTGGCAGGGATGGGGTGTCCCCACCTTGGAGCTTGTCCTGGAGGGCAGAACTAGCCCAGTGGGACCCTCCCAGGCACTGGTCACCAGACCCTAGGAGATGTAGGGATACAGCTGTGCCCTCCACTAAAGATGAAGCCACACATTCTGTCCCTGCAGTGTCTTCTCTCAGCGCTGTTTTCCAGGGGTGGTTGGTGGCACGAGTGTCATCCAGCCTCAGTCCTTCTCCCTGATGAGGGATACCGGGCTGCGCTAAGCTGTTGCTCTCTGTGAGTAACCTTTTCTCAGAGGATCTCCAGCACAGTTCTCGGCCTGCTGTGGCCAGCTTGTCGGCTGGATGTTAATAGCGCGCAGGCCCTGCTGCTGTGTGCTTGTGACTTGTGCAATTCCGGCGGGAAGGCTGGAGCACGTGACTAAGGTTTAGCGTTGGCACCGTTGTGTTTGTAGTTACTGTAGTTTTATTGCTCGATGCAATCACGTCGTTTTGGTCACTACAGTGTGACCTAACTTTATGTCTGTTGTAACTTGAGGAATCTTAAGTGGAATGTTTTATGTGAAGTGCTCACTGCTTCACTTGGTAGGTAAGAAACAAGAGTTTTGGAGTTGGACCTGAGTCTGCTTCCCAGCTTGGCTGTTTGCTAGCTGTGACCTTGGGCAGCTTTCTTGACAGCCAAGCCTTTGGTCTTCTCTTCAGTAAATGGGATAGCAACAGTACCCGTTTCCTAGGGTTTCAGTGGGAATTCAATGGGCTAAGGCAGGTAAAATGCGATCACATTGTCTGGCATATGCCAAAGAGTTTGGTAGAAAGAATATTTCGTATGTTCGTTGTTAATAGCACAAAAGTTACCTTCTGTGTGACTTACCTTCCTATGACCTACATACGTGTCTACTTAGCTATGAATCTGTTAGGTTGGTGCAAAAGTAATTGTGGTTTAAAAGGTTAAAAATCATGGCAAAAACTGCCATTATTTTTGCACCAACCTAATATTCACCCTCCGTTTATTTATCTGTTGATGTTGGAGGCTGTGTTGAAAAACTTCTGAGGGCACATAATTTAGTTACATATTTCAGTGTCTATAAAGACTTTCCTTGGAAGCCAGCTGTCACGTGGCAACTTTTATTGTTTGTTTTACTTTACAGAGGTGATTGCCACATCTCAATTCCCTGGGCCTGTTTTGAAATGAAGCATCGCACTTTGCATTATGATGACCTTAAACCTCCTTTCCTTAAGGCACGACCTGTTTCAGGACCTGGGGTGGAGGGAGTGACACTCAAGGAGGGCCGCGCGGCCTTTCTGCCAGAGGACCTGGTCTTCTCCTTGGGGGAAATGGACCTGTCTTCTCGATGGGCTCTTGATCACAGGGCCACTGTTAGGATTTGCAGGCTGCTGACCTCTGAGGTGAAAGGTTTTAGGTTAAAAGGAATTGATTGTGGAAAATGAGGACAAAGTGAATGACACATTCGAGGAACAGTACAGACCAGCTGATTGGCCAAGGATCTTGGGGGGAGAGGCTTTGGGCAAAGTTATTAAAATTCAGGTGTGCTTACAAAAGTTGAATGAGAATTTGCAGCGTCTCCCCTTCTCCCCCTGCAGGTTGTTCATTTGACCTTCAGTGTTGGAGAAATGTCTGTGAGCCTCATGGTTTGATTCAGAACCATCAAACAAGGAGGCGTGTCTCGGAGCAGCTTTAAATTGGTATTGGGAGATTAAACGAATAATTTACAAGTGATAGTCATTTGCTGGCAAGGGCAGGTGACGTTGCAAAATGTAATGGGTAGAATTCTTGTGCTCTGGGAACGTGGATTCTGTCAACGGAAGTAATGTCCAAACCTGTAGAGAATTTTTATCAGCGTTTAGTTGATTTAAACTGATGACCTATGCCGGGAAGCTTAAATGCTTCTAAGAAAAAGATTTGCAGCTTCTTTTGTGCATTTGACATTCAGGAGGGGACGGAAGGAAGGTTACATGGAGGTGGGAGAAAGCAAGGTGGGGATTGGATTATAAGATTGGGGCCGTGGACCTGTTCACTGTCCCACAGGTCAGAGATCACTTCTGTCTGGACAGGTGGAGTGCCCACCTGGAGCCCCCACCTGTCAGATGTTAACAAGATTACGTGCTCTCTTGAAGGTGGTTACTTCAAAGGTGTGTTAATCTGGGTGCACAGAAACAATGGGACGGGCAGGGCAGCTTAAGGCAAAGGTGAAACTTTCACTAAGGAAGTTGTATACCTGGGTCTTGACTACCCACCTGCGCAGGGAATGTATGACCTGCTCAGGGGAACTTATGATCAGAGCACCCTATGAGGTTACTTTCCATAGAACTCCTTTTTTCATCATAGTTCATAGGCTGGCTGGAGCAGGCCCTGGAAGAGAGGAGCATGCTACCGTGTTTCCCCAAAAATAAGACCTAAGCAGACCGTCAGCTCTAATGCATCTTTTGGAGCAAAAATTAAATTAATATAAGACCAGTCTTATATTACAACTGGTCTTATGTAAGACTGGGTATTATGTTATACCTGGTGTTATGTTATGTTATGTTATGTTATGTTATGTTATATTATATAGACCAAGTCTAATATTAGAATAAGACTGGGTCTTATGTTAATTTTTGCTCCAAAAGACACGTTAGAGCTGACGGTCTGGCTAGATCTTATTTTCAGGGAAACACGGTAGGTGTGAAGCAAGGAGAAGACAGAAATGGAAAAAGAACATAAGACATTTCACCTGTGAGTCGGAGTTCGCAGGCCACGGGTCATGGCTAGTGGGCCTGGCCGAGGTGACCTTGAGAAGTTGTAGGGAATAGCCATGGAATAGACCAGAGAAGTGAATTTTTAGAAACTGTAATCAGTAGGTCCTTGTGTTCACCAGGGCGTCTTATTTTGGATTTCAGTGTTTTCTGAGATCGGATTAGCATAAGGTGCTTAAGTGCTCTGTGTGGACCTTGGTTAGAGAATGTCTCCCTCAGTGACTCTCGTGATTTCTAAAGTGGCACGGTTGCTTGGGGGTTTCGGTGCCTCAGGTGTGTTCCAAACAAGGTTTGTGCCAGGTGGGGCTCCAGGGGGGCGCTCCACCTGATGAGCCGGAAGTGATCTCTGTCCTGCGTGCCCAGCCCATAGCATGTTGTACCACAGGGACACATGGCCAGAGGTGGCCCGACCTCAAGAGCAGTCCCCAAGGCCTTCTCAGTCACCCAGCCAGCCTGCGTCCTTAGAAGGTGCTTCCCCCATCCCTCCGTTCCCTGCAGTGGTTGCTCACACTGAGTGGAGGGCCAGTGACGACAGAGGGGAGGGGTTAAGCTCTTCTTCTGTCTGTGTTTTCTCTTCTCATTTCTTCTTTGTGACCTGGCTTTTCTCATTTCCCCCCTTCTTCCACCTCCCCTCCCTATCCAGGTTCCAGCCGTTGTCTCTCAGTCTAGTCGTGTAGGACACAGCTCCCTGGCCCACGCTGGTGTTAGGAGCCTTGTGCTCCCCCCAGCTGAGGCAGTCGGTCACCGGTCGTGGGTCGGCCGCTCACGGCAGCTCATGGCAGCTCTCGCCAGCTGCTGGCCGCTCACCCTGGCCACCGGCTGCTTATGGCAGCACACGGTAGCCCATGGTAGCACTCAGCAGTCCATGGCAACCCGCGGCGGCTCATGGCAGCCCGTGGCATTTCATGCCAACCTCTGGCTGCTCAGGGCAGCCCAGCTCCAGGGAGAGCCGTTGTTCACAATCTTAGCTGTAGAGGGCGCAGCTCACTGGCCCACGTGGGAATCAAACTGGAGACCTCAGCGTTAGGAGCACCGCGCTCCAGCCACCTGAGCCACCAGGCCGGCCCTCTGTCGCCTTTCTTCAGTCGGTGCACATGTTCTCTCCGGAAGTCCTTCCCGTCCCCCACAGAACTCGGTGCCCAGGTGCACGCCCTGCCCTGTAGATAGAGCCCAACAGTCATGCTTTGTCCCCAGGGAAGCCACCTCTCTCCATGCAGGTAGACAGGTGCCTAGGTGGCCATGGGGGGTGATGAATACTTGTTAGAACCAGCAGGTGTGGTGTCTGCATCCCGCAGGGGAATGAGGAATGTTTGTGCAGGGCTTGGCGGTGTTGCAATAAGAGCAGTGGTGGGGCGGGTGTGGGAAAGAGCGAGACTTATTCTCAGTTGACTCGTTTTACATCAGTGGAGACACGCCTGCAGCATTGATCCTTGTGTGCACAGGTAGAAGGTAAAGCCCCAGGCAGGGCCTGTGGGTGCAGAGGAACTGGAAGAGGAACGGCGATCCCAGGTCCGAAGACACAGGAATGAGGGGGTGAGTGGAGGCAGCAGGAGCGGACACATGTTAGCCAGTCTGGAGACCTCCACCAGCAGGAGGGGGAAGCTGGGCTGACGCCTCCCGGAGACTAACAGTTTAGTTATACACCATATGTAGGACATGGCAGAGCCCCTTGCCAGCCCTGGGAGGCCTGCTCACCTGACCCCAGGGCCCTGCTGTGCCCTTTGCTGTCGTCCTGGAAGGTGGGAGGGATACAGAGGAGAGGCTGTGTAATGTGGGTGGCTCTGCTCCAGACACAGGCCAGCCTGCCAGCTGGCCCCAGGGCCCTTCCTCTCAGCGTGCTGGGGTTCCCAGCTGCGCTGACAGCTGTGCCTGGCCTGGGCAGGTATGTCCTGGGACTCCAGGAAGGCCGGCTGAGAAAGGAGAGTTGGAGATGGGACAGTCCCAAGTCAATATGGCAAAATATTAATATTCATTTATTCTAGGAGGGGTACGTCGGTGTTACCGCATTCCTCTGTGTTTACAGTATCTGGTGATTTAAAACATGTAAGACAGAAGACAGTCTTGGTGTATGATACAGGGAAGTTCACGGGGGCTTTGGTGAGGACCTCGTACTTCCTAATTGTCCATGAATTTTGTTAATGGCTTGCTCCCTCCCACCTGGAGCCGGATCCCAGCATTTCTCCCACCCCGTGTTTCACCTGGCTATAGTGTGTTCACGTGGCAGGTGGACTGAGCAGCTGTGGGGGGGCACTCCTAGGTGGCCCCAGTGTTGCTTCAGCTTCAGGCACTTGTTCCAGCGCAGGGAGGCTGCTGATCTGATTTACCACAGCCGGTGTCACGTCTGGAGGTACAGTGTGGCTTTCTGTTGGCTGGGCTGCGTCACTCGAAGCACATAATGTCCTGACCATTCTCACCAGATTTTCAAACTGATCTGGGAGCCCTCCATCCTTGCAGTCCATGGGAGGAGGGAGCAGAGTGAACGGCTCAACCCGCTGACCTTTCCTGTGTTTCCATTTGAAGGAAAAGGTCCCTAGTTTTAGGGACATTAGATACCCTCTGGCCCCGTGACCTGTGTGGGGATGGCCTTTCGAGAGATTGCAGTTGTTGAGAAATGATGGCGGTTGTGTCGTCAGTTACTCTGGTGGCTGTTTCAGGTGACTTGGAGACAGTAGAGGCAGGGCCGTGTGGTGAGGCTGTACCCACACCCACTGGGGGAAAGACAGAAAGGGATGTGCCCTGCTGTCATGCGGGGACTCTGGTCCCGCTCCCTGCACAAGAACGCAGGACACGGGGAGGCCAAACAGGCACACCCACGGAGCCATAGGTAGGGGAGTCACATCACCGTATTCTCACTGGCGGCTGTGCTGGAGACACAGGAAGCAGCAGCCACATGATCAGCTATCCACAGTCCGCTTCTCTGCCAACCAGCCCACCTATCAGCGTAGCCACGGCAGTTCTATCAGTGGCTAATGGCTAACCGGTCACAGCTGATGGCCAGCTAGTCACAGCTGACGGCCATCTACTACCCGAGCCAGCACCTTTCCACATGAGGCCGAGAGCCTGGAAACTGCTCTCTAGGGCTCTGTCCCCACGCTCCACCCCTACAGGGTCTCGCCTCACAATTTACGGGACAAGCGTCTTCCACGAGGGTCCCTGTGCCTTGTTAGCCTATAGGCACCTACGGACGAAAAGAAACAGCAGTCTTAGGAACCAACAATGGCACATCCCTTCCATCTGGGAGGATACACGCTAGCTTTTTGTCCTGGGAAAGGCGGGTCGCTGCCACTGGCACCTTTCCCGGTTTGTGGTACCAGACCTTTATGGCAGTGCTTGGGGTCCCTTTCGTAGTTTCAACATGTAACAGAACAGGGGACCCCATCATAGGTCATAGTGAGAGCACATAGGTTCCCCGCAAAATCTTCCTGGCATTGGGACCACTGTATACTACAGTCACTTGTGGTGGCCACTCGGCCACCACCCCTGGCGTCACTTGCAAATCATGCGTCAAACCAGCTCCCCATGGGGCTATCAGGTCCAACCACCAATAGTGGGGGCTTTTGACCTGCCAGGGCCATGTCCATTGATGCCGTTCCCCTGCTTTCAAGCATGTGGGTGCTGGCAGCATAATGTTTCCATTTCTGCCCGTAGCCTGGCTTTACCCGAGTCTCACTGGTGGTGACTTGTAATTGAATGGGAGCGGCCGTTCGATGTAGCAGAGCTTCTACTTGTGCCGGTCCTCCCTTCCGTGGTCTCTCATTCAGGACTCTCAGGACGTCCCACAGACGCGAGGCCCACTCATGCATCATGGGAGGGTATTTTGACATTCGGAGGCCTCGCTTCAAAAGGCCATTGTAGCGTTCAATCATGCCAGCTGCTTGTGGGTTATACGGAGCATGAAACAACCATTGCACGTCCATCCTGGCAGCCCAGCACTGCACCTCTTGCCCTGTAAAATGGGTACCCCTGTCACTTTCAATGACTTGGGGGCGCCCATAGAGAGCGCATAGCGTGTAAGAGCGACTACTGTATGCCGCTGATCCGCGGCCGGACACGGCCAAGCAAACATCAGCCCCGTAGCAGTGTCCACTGCTGTGAACACATACATCGCATTGCGGGCCTTAGGCAGGGGTCCAATGTAATCCACTTGCCAGCGAGTGAGGGGCACCCTCCCTCGCGTTATCTGCTGTGTCTCCCAGGGGAGCCTCTGCCTTTGGGGGCTGCCCTGGGCACAGACGGCACAGTCATAGCAGGCATCTGCTATCTCCTGCCATTTCAAAGGCAGACCCCAGCGTCTGCTCACCTGCGACATGGTTCGGCTTCCCGCGTGCTGCAATTTCCTATGCAGCCAATGGGCTACGTCAGTGGCAGGAGCTCGTTCTAACCATCGGACCCGTGCTAGGGCATCTGCTTCATCGTTACCTGGGGACACTAAGGGGGAGTGACCTGTGACATGCATTAGGGTCACCTCCTTTCTCTGCCCTAGGTCCCAGCCACATGGCTTAACCCCACAGTGGATGGTGTCCTACCAACCAGTTTGGGTGTTCCCACGTAGGGAGCCACAGCGTTAGGCCCTGGAACACTGCCCAGCTGTCAGTACAAATAACTAGGGGCCCGGGCTCGTGGCTGATTAACATCCACACAGCCCATAGTTCAGCCCACTGGCTGCTCTGGCCCGTCCCAGCATCAAACCAAATGGTGTCTGTTTTGGGCTGCACACCAATAGCCGTCCAAACGGCTGCAGCCCCTCGGCTAAGACCATCAGTATAGCAGGCATCCTCAGGTACTGGGGCGTGGGGACAGAGCCAGGAGTGCAGTTTCCAGGCTCTTAGCCTCACGTGGAAAGGTGCTGGCTTGGGCAGTAAATGGCCATCAACTGTGATTGGATGGCCATCAGCTGTGGCTAGTTGGCCGTCAGCTGTAGCCAGTGAGCCATTGGCCACTAATATAACTGCTGTGGCTACACTAGCAGAAAAATGGGGGCTAGCAAGAAGATGGTGGCTGAGCTAGCAAGCACGGATTGCAGTTGGCACAGCGGACTGCAACTAGCCAGTGAGGTAGGTTGGCAGAGAGAAGTGGACGGCAGGTTGTGGACAGTGTGACTCCTGCTTTCTATATCTCCAACCCAGCGGCCGGCGAGAATATGGTGGTATGACTCCCCTATCTATGGCTCCATGGGTGTTCCTTTTTGGCCTCACCATGCGTTTGTCACTTCTGCGTTCTTATGTGAGGAGCGGGAGCTGAGACCCCGCATGCTACCCCGCGTGACACATGGCCCAGTGAGCACGGTCTCCTGCGTGACATGGGGGGGGCTGTCCTTCTCTGAAGGGCGAGAGCTCCAAGTCCTCCCCTCTAGGCAGAGCGCTTGGCTCAGCCTGGGCTACAAACTCCAAGGCCTCAGGACCTGTAGTAGCTCTGTGCTCAAAGGGCTTGAACTAAGGGTGCTACGTTGCTCCAAGAAGGCACCCCACTTGGCGAGGGTGGTGGTCTCTGCCACCCCCGTTTTGGGTCCCTGGGTCCACATACGCACCCACCCCTGGACGGGATAGGTTGTTCGAACCAACACCTGTGCCGTTCCTGTGATGGCTTCTGTGGCCACTAGGGCTGCATACACAGGGGCCAGCTGTTTCTCTATCAGAGAGTAGCGGACCTCCGCTCCTTTCCATAATTGGGACCAAAATCCCACTGGCAACCAGAGACGCTCCTGCTGTTGCCAGAGGCCCCAACGGTACCCCTCTTGGGCTACGTGAACATCAAGTTCCAATGGGCGGCCGGGGTCCACTATTGCAGAGCCTGTGCCTGCTGCACTGCCCGTTTCGTGGCAACGAAGCCTTGCTCTATAGCCTCTGTCCAATCCCATGAGGCCCCCTTTTTATCATATTGTACAAGGGCCTTGCCATTTGTGCTAAAAGGGGTACAAACGCCCACCAGTACTCCAGCAGACGCAAATACATCTGCAGTTGGGAGACCTTGGTTGGTGGGGAAAGGCTTGTATCTTATCAATAATCGCCTCAGGTATGACCTTTGTCTTACCAACCACACAACAGCCAAAAACTTGACGGATAAGCCAGGGACTTGGACCTTTTCCTCATTTACCGCCCAGCCACGTGACTTCAGGTGGCAGAGAAGAGAGGGAGCTGCTTGCTCTAAATCTGAAAGAGAATCTGATGTTAATAAAATATCATCGACATAATGAAACAAGGCCACAGAAGACGGGTGATCCCACTGTGCCAAATCCTAGGCCACGAGCCCGTGGCAGATAGTGGGGCTGTGCAAGTATCCTTGCAGAAAGACTAAAAGTCCACTGCTGCCCGTCCCAAGTAAAAGCAAACTGCTTTTGACACTCGGGTGCAATGTCGATGGAGAAAAAAGCATTGGCCAAGTCCACTACGTAGTGATATGTCCCCAGGCGGACAGTCAGAGGATCCATTAAGTCATGTATTGAAGGCACTGCAGTGTGCAAAGGTGGTGTCACCTTATTTAACTTCCTACCGTCCACAGTCATTCGCCAGGTCCCATCTGGCTTCTTGACAGGCCATCCTGGGGAGTTGGCCTCACAATATGTGCCTTCTCCAATTCCAAAATTGTACGATCAGTCTCCTCCTGCCCTCCTGGCAGACAGTACTGTCATACTGTAACCACCTGCTGGGGCTGCAGCTACACTTGAGGAGGGTGATGAGCATGCCTGCATGTGACCATTTTCACCACCCGGATCTGGAGATGGAACTCTCCAACCGACGTCTGTAAGCTGAGGCCATGTAGCACGTCCAGCTCTAGAATATCCTCCGGAACGGGGGAGACATACACCTTGTAGGTACGAGGGGGAAGCCTTCCTATACCCAGTGGTAAGGAAACAGGTTTTACAGTCACAGTCTTTCCCCTGTAGCCATCAATGCAGATTGCTGGTCCGGGGGACAGTTCTGGGTTCCCATAAATGAGACTGCAGTCTGTGCCAGTGTCCACTAGGGCCAAAACCCTCTGCACATTAGAAGGGGACCAATGTATGGACATGGGGCCTCCGGTCCCTGCTCGTCCCCTCTGACCGGGTACCTTGGCCCCACCCCTAATCAAGCTGAAAGGAGTCGGCCTCAAGCAGCTTCATGAAGTCCTGGAGGGACATGGGTCGCGCTTTCCCAGACTTCTCCTTTAGGCTTCTCCGGAATGACTGTTCCAGACACAACTGTTTCCAAAGTTCCAACAAGAGTGCATTGGGTTGTCGGTCTGTTGTTTCCTGATGAACCCCTGCTGCCACAAGATCACGCCACATCTACGTGTGTTACTCTCTGAGGCCCGCGACCTCGCCCCCTTACTTTTGATTTGGGCTTCCAGGTCTTAACTTCTCGGACCTCTTGTCTTAACTTCCCTTGCCACCGGCTTTCAACATCCCCTAGGGTGGCCATGATGGTGGTAACTTCATGGATCCGCCGCCCCACATAGGGCATAAGAATGGCAACCAAGGATCCAAAAGCACTTGCAGGAGCTGTATCGAAAACCAGATCTCTCATGCTGGCTATAAAACGCTCGTCATCCGGCCCCCACATATTAGGGTTGAACATAGCATGTCTCATACCCATTTCACGGATGATTTGAGTAAGTTCAGTATATGACTGCCATTGACTCACAGTGTCTGGCAGCTTGCCATTTTCTCCCCATACTGAGCATACTTCACCCTCATCCCATAAACGTGGTAGCCAAGCCGAGACTGGCTCTCCAGGGCGCTGTCAGCACTGCCTCCCCAGCTCCTGCAACTCAGAGGGATTGTAAGTGGTGTAGGTTGTTAACTCATTCACTGCTGGGTTGCAGGCAGCAATGCCCCTGGGGCCCATAGGTTGCTCTTGCTTTACCTTTTGCTTCAAGACTGGCCGGGCTTAGGGGTTGGGAGCTACATTGTCTCCACTTGCATTGGCTGCCTCTACCTCAGAGTCTCCACTGTGGGGCTCCTCTAACAGGTGGACCCGAGCTTCCAGCACCTCCCACCAGGACACCTGGTCCCGCACCTGGGCTATTTCAGTAAGAGCTTCCTCTGAGTTATCATGCACCGCTGCCGGTGAGAACCTCCTCCAACCGGTGGTCCCGAGTGTCCAGCGCCTCCCATTGGAGCTGCTGGTCCCGCACCTGGGCTGTTTCATTAAGCGCGTCTTCGGTGTCAGGACACAACGTGGTAAAGAACATGCAGCCCACACGGCCGGCTGTCCCCTTCACCTTCTCTGGCAACTGCTCAGCCAGAACCTGCAGGGCCCTCTCCACACTGGCTGGAGAGCTATCCATGTCCTCCCACCCCTCCTCAGCGGTCCAACTCCTGAGATCAGCAGCCACCGGGCACCACACACTGTGTGAGGCCACCTGTCTTGCCCAGATTCAGACTCCATTCCTACCTGGCTGGAATCCTGCTCACTGCGCCAGGCCTCCAATTGGGTGGAGGGCTCGGTGTAAGATGCCCATAACCCTCGGAACCAACGGCAGCCACAGACCACCAAAGAGAAGGTGACACCCGCCACGGCCAGTAGGGCGGCGTGCCATCTGAAGGCTCGAGAGGACCACCAGTCCTCACGGGCTTCCCGAGACAGTGTTCACACGCACGAACTTCTCCACCGTCCTTCGGAGAGTTTTGGCTGGTACCACACCCTGCTCTCTGAGCCATGTGTCATGCAGGGCCCCTGGTCCCGCTCCCCACATAAGAACGCAGGATATGGTGAGGCCAAAAAGGAACACCCACGGAGCCATAGATAGGGGAGTCATAGCACTATAGTCTCGCTGGCGGCTGGATTGGAGACACAGGAAGCAGGAGCCACATGATCCGCAATCTGCCGTTCACTCTCTGCCAACCAACCAACCTACCAGAGTAGCCACGGCAGTTACATCAGTGGCTAATGGCTAACTGGTCACAGTGGATGGCCATCTACTACCCGAGCCAGCACTTTTCCACGTGAGGCCGAGAGCCTGGAAACTGCTCTCTGGGACTCTGTCCCCACACCTGCGGCCAATGCAAAGGTGGCAGTCTCTGCAAGGGTGCTGTGGGGCAGGGGACACAGTGACCCGCCAGGCAGCCTCATGCTTCCTCTGTTGTTAAAGCAGGTGTAGTTGGGTGGATCGAACAGGTATTTCTGTGTTGTGGATGCTGTGGACAGGTGTTTTATTTCACCAAATATATTTTAAGAAATTACTAGAAAAGATCACAAACACAAGAAGAGCGACTAGCATAATAGTCCCCCATATGGCCACCAGTGTCACCAGTTCTTACATGCAGCCAATTCATAACCTGGGTCCGTCCATGCCCCCCACCCCCAGCGATTTTGAAGCAAATCCCAGATATGATACAAGATAAAAGTGCATTGGTAAATATTTCAGTATGTAATGCTAAAAGTTAGCAGCTACAGTGTGCACGTGACTAATATTGAAAACACCTGAAACTGTTGAACAGTCATTCCTTAATACCACAAGGTAGCTGTTGTCGGAAGTTTCCCTTAGTGTGAATGGAGCCTTAGGGTGGACACGTGAGGGCACAGGACGAGTGGCACATCCACCTGCCTGCCTACCTGAATTATATGTTGGAGGAGGGTTTATGTGCATAAAGGTTAAACAAACACCGCTTCAATTTCATGAGGCAGTGTTGTTTTAAATAACAACTTTATCGCAATATAATTCACCTCCATGCAATCCACCCATTGAAAGAAAGTATGTGCAACACATCTCCACATTCAGTTTTGGATCATTTTCATCACCCCAAAAAAACCCTCCTGTTCTTAGCCATCACCTGCCCCCCAACCCCCATCCCTTCCAGCCCTAGGCGACCACTACTCTACTTTCTATCTGTTGGGTTCGCCTGTTCTGGGCATTTTACATACACTATGTGGGGTTTTGTATCTGGCTTCTTTCACTTAAGCATAACGTTTTCAGTGCTTCGTTCCTTTTTATGGCCAAATAACTGTCTATTATGTGGATGGACTGCATTTTGTTTACCCATTCATCAGTGAAAGGACATTTGGGTTTTACCACTTTTTGGTTATTATGAGTAATGATGGTGTGGACATCCGTGTATGCGTTTTTATATGTTTTTGTGTGGGTGTGTTTTCATTTCTCCTGGGCATACACCTAGGGGTGGAATTGCTGGGTCACATGGTAACTCTGTGTTTAACCTTCTGAGGACCCGCCGGGCTATTTTCCAAAGCAGGCACAAGGGTTCCCAGGCTCGTCACCTCCTTCCTCATCAGCAGCACCTGTCAGCCGTCTTGTTGGTTATAGCCATCCTGGTCTGGGGTGACAGTGGCATTCTGCTGTTTTTTTTTTTTTTTTTTTAAGATTTTATTGGGGTAGAGGAACAGGACTTCACTGGGGAACAGCGTGTACACTTCCAGGCCCCTTTTTCCAAGTCAAGTTGCTGTCGTTTCAATCCTAGTTGTGGAGTGTGCCGTTCAGCTTCAAGTTGTTGTCCATCCCCTCAGTCCAAGTTGTGGAGGGCGCAGCTCAGCCCCATGTCCAGTTGCCGTTTTTCTAGTTGCAGGGGGCACAGCCCACCATCCCCTGTGGGAGTCGAGGAACCAAACTGGCAACTTTGTGGCCGAGAGCCCACTGGCCCATGTGGGAATCGACCCGTAGCCTTCGGAGTTAGGAGCACGGAGCTCCAACCTCCTGAGCCACCGGGCTGCCCCTCTGCTGTGGTTTTGATTTGCATTTCCCTGGTGGCTGCAGGAGGCGGTATTCCAATTATAAATGTTTTTAAGGACCCATGAGGCTGTGGGTACCAGGACTGAGGGTGGAATTTCCACTCATTCGATTTGCGAAGGGAGCTTTCTAAGCCTCTGTCGGTGGCCGGTTCACTAATTCCTGCTTATGGCTCAGGGCAGCCATCCTACAAAACGAGAGAAACAGATTGTCCATTTTGGGGGTAGTTAGGACACTTACGTGTGGTTTTTAGTCTGAACCAATCAAAGCAAGAAAATCCTTAGTTCATTTCAGAGAGTTCGGACAAGGCATTGGAAGGAGATTGCAAATGTTCTCAGTCTGTCTGCCTCTCCCCAGCGGAGGTTAGATTCCTGAGCAAACATACCTACATGTCCTTGGACAGAGTGGCCACAAACACCATATTTAATCTACGCCATGAGTGATCCCTTCATGTTCTGTGTAAAGCCCTTGAGAGATCACATACATCGTTGCAAGGGTAGCCATATACATAATTTTATCTGCCGTAGTGCATGCTGTGCAGAATCTTGTCTCTTCCGCCCTGCTGAAGGCCTTGATGGGGGTGGGGGGCTGAGTTAGCCTGGGAGAATGTTAGAGCCACTTGCATACTTTTGGAGAAATGGATCCAATCTATTGGTTTGGGTGCCCTTTTCAACATTCTGAAGGTACCGTGTTTCCTCCAAAATAAGACCTAGCCGGACAGTCAGCTCTAATGTGTCTTTTGGAGCAAAAATTAATGAAAGACCAGGTCTTATATAACATAGCATAACATAATACCAGGTCTTATATTAATTTTTGCTCCAAAAGACACATTAGAGCTGATTGTCCGGCTAGGTCTTATTTTCAGGGAAACACGGCATCTGTAACACATTTGCTTAGAGACCTTGCTGCTTTCAAGAATGGGATCCATTCCTTCAAACTTGCCCAGGCTATGGCAGCTTGCTCCATGTCTGCTAAGTAGTATGTGAACATTCTGGAATGGTTACAGATTGCACTAAGCTAAGGTTATACCGCTTTTTTTCAAGAATCGTCAAAGTGGAGCTCTCAGGTTCTGTGCGTTGCCATTTCCCAAGTGTGCCCATCCCAACCTCTCCTTCTGCCTGGTGACATCACATGTGGTGGGTCCACGTGTGAATTCTCTGCTCCCAGCCCCAACCTGTCCTCCCACACAGAGACTCCCTCTCATGTCAGGGAATGGCTCTGCTGAGCGGATGGTGCAAACCGGAATCCCCAGAGTGCCTCTTACACCTGTCTGGAGTGGCCGTCCTCCCCACCCCACTGTCCCCACTTAGGACCACTCTCTCGGGACACTGCCTCAGCTTCTTGCTGCTCTTGCTTCCTCGCCTCACCCAAGCTCTACATGGCAGCCAGGGTGATGTTGAGAACAGAATGGGCACAGATACCCTGCCTTCCAGCCCGAGACGCTGTTCCATCGCCCTTGGTGCAAACCCCAGCGCCTCCTGGCTTCCTCTGGGCCATCCTTTCTGCAGTCAGCTGTAGCTGCCCTGCTCTTCACTCCATCCGTCTTTCCCGTGGCCCCAACCACTCTGCCCTTGCCGCCTGCCTCGAGTCCTTGCACAGGTCTGACTTTCGGCCAGAAAGGCCTGCCCTCCTGGGCTTCAGTGTCCCCTCTTTTTTCTGCCTCGTCTGAGCTGAGGGAGGACAGGGATCCCATCGTGGCTGGCACATAGGAGGCAGTCAGCAAATATTTTTTTGTTCATTTGCGTGAACAAATGAATGAAAGTTGGTTGCCTTTCAAGGGCCTGCTAATGGAATCGTTTGTTCTGACTAGCTGAAGACTAGGCTAGTCTGACTTCTGTAACTGGGTGTCTGTTTCTTGTGATAGGTCCTACCTCTACACTGAGGGGGCGTACATGGGGGAAAACAGGAAAAATTGCATGTGATGAGAAAACACATGTGCAAGTTCAGATTTTTATTATGGCTCTTGTTAGTTTTTTCCCCTCTCTTAGCCGTCATTTTATCCATGTGGCGCTCTGTACAAATGGGTTAGGAAGAGAAGGTGCCTTCAGAAGGTGGCAGAGGGGCCCGTTGGGAGTGAGGGGAAGCCCTGAGGGAAGAGGTGGCTGTGTCAGGAGGCAGCTGAGCAAGAAGACAGGAGCAAGGATGACGGGAAACAAAGGACATAGTGTAGGTTCCCACGAAGCTGGAATGAAAGGTACTTTCCATTGCTAGGGGTATGTGGGGGGGGCGGAGCTAGCCCAGGGGGCTGTGCTTGGGAGGGTAAATGCTCCAGGGATGCCCCACCCCTTGTGTTGAGTTTGATTTTAGTCACATCCCTGAGGAGGAAGGCCCAGCTCCATCCTGAGAACTCTGTGCCTGGTTTTCAGAGTCTCCGATGGTGCCGTACAAGGTTTTTCAAGACACCAACCACACATTTGCATTTGGTGTCAGTCTGTTTCTATCTGAAGGATTCAGGACCTTTGTGGACTCATTTCTGGCAGGAATGGGATTTGCCTTGGCAAGTTGCTAAACAGCCCCCAGCTTCCTGTGTCAGCTGGGCGTGACCTGGGGGGATGGCCAGGGCCAGGGGTCAGAGGGCAAGGCTTTCCATGGGCCTGGGGCCTGGCCGCCAGGCCAGAGGTGAGGGCTTTCATTCCTGGACTCTGCTGATGACCCAGGGCCTCTGATTGTCCGTATGGTATAGTGCTGGACGGGGTGATGGGTGATCACAGAATTGGGTCTGTTAATGACATGTTGAACCTGTCAACTGGGGTGGAAAAACTTAAATTCAGAATGAATTACACTTCCAATAAGGGCAACTACCCTGTAAAATGTTCTACGGTGTTACATGGTCCTCTTCTCTGTCCAGGAGGCCGTAAAGATGGCAGAAGCTCACCAAGCCGTGGCGTTCCAGTTCACAGTTACCCCGGACGGGATCGACCTACGGCTGAGCCACGAGGCACTCAAGCAGATCTACCTGTCTGGGCTTCATTCCTGGAAAAAGAAGTTTATCAGATTCAAGGTTCTCAGAAACTCGTTTAAATCTGTACAGTAGTCACTTTGACACCGAGAACTGTTTGCTGGGTGCTTTTCAAGCATAAGTTTTTCAGAGTGGTAATTAGCACATCCTTTCTCTTTTCATGGTACTTAAGTCTTGGGAAACACTTTCCTATGTGGCTCGCTGAGTTCCTAAAGAAATGCCGAAAGGAAGGTAGGGCAAGTCATTACCTTGTCAGGCAGGTGAGGAAGTCTGGGCTCGGTGAGTGGTCTGCTCTGAGTGGTCTGCTCCGTAGAAGAAAAGTTAAGGCTAAAATCCGAGTTTCCTGCTCTGAGTCCAGAATCCTACACACCTTCTAGAAAAAGGATTGTTTTCCAGCTGTGTGAAACTGCAGTGAGTTTATTTAACAGGTATCTGTCTCAGTGATAAAATATTCAAACGTTGACAAATAATGCACGTAAACTCAAGTACAGTTGACGTCACAGGTTCTCAGTTCTGTTTACCTGTAAGAGAGGACATTTATTCACGGTTTCAAGCACCTGTCTTGTTTTTGAGTAGGCGGTGTTTTAATTCTCCCAGTTTCTTTTTGGAGGGTTGGGTACAGGAGGGCTGCTGAGAAAGTCCCAGGAGCTAGAGTAGGTGAGAGCTGTGACCGTGGAGGTGGATGGGTCCCTGGGAACTGGCCCTGGCTGGACAGGTGTCCCTGGGCTCAGCCAGTAGGTCCTGGAGTCCAGGGACAAGGCCGGGTCACATCCCATTGGTTGTCTGGCACTGGCTAGCCTGGTCCACCGAAGTGGCGGGGGTGTCACCTATAGGGGAAGCGAGGTTTGCCCTCCTGGCCTTGCTGAGACCTTTCCTCATTGCTTTCAAATGGAGGAAGATAAAACTGGGGTGCAGAAGGAGCAGCCATCATTTTACCACAGTGCAAATGTTGTTCTCTGATTTCAAAGACCTGAGAAAGCAAGGCCAGTAGGTATGAAAACAGTGCATGGCCGTGCCCAGTCAAGGGGTGTTAGAGGAGCATCTCGTGGCTCAGAGGACGAGGGGCCAGCAGAGCTGTCAGAGCAGCTGCAGGGGGAGGAGCAGCAGGCACTTAATCTGGAATCCTCCTTCCTCCATTTTAACTTAATTTTGTATATTTGTATATTTATTTTAAAATAACCTTTTTTTTACTTCAGAGAATACCAGAAGACCCCCCCCCTTTGTTTAAAATCTGTTGCCTTTCTTTCTTTTTTTTTAGTACTTTTTATTGCATAAGTACTCTTTTTGTTTGTTTGTTTGTTTTTGTTTTTTATTTGTTTTTTTTAACTACACTTATTTTGAGATAATTGTGGGTCCACATGCAGTTGTAAGTCATAAGTACTCTTAATCACAGCTTTCTTTTTTTTAAATTAAAGTTTATTGGAGTGACAATTGTTAGTAAAGTTACATAGATTTCAGGTGTACTATTCCGTAATTCTGATTATCTATATCTCACATTGTGTGTTCACCACCGAGTCAATTCTCCTTCCATCACCCTATATTAGAGCCCTTTCACCCTCTTCTAGAGTCCCCTCCCCCCTTACCCTCTGGTAACCCCTAAACTATTGTCTATGTCTATGAGTTTTTGTTCCTTCATTTGTTTGTCTTATTCTTTTGTTGTTATCAGTTTTATATACCACATATCAGTGAAATCATATGGTTGTCTACTTTTTCTGTCTGACTTGTTTTGCTAAAATCTGTTCCCTTTCGATAGTGGAGGAATCCAATAGAAATAACAGGCAGGGGTGCAAGTATCTTCTGAAGCATTCAGATAAATCTTTGAGAGTTTTTAATCCACTGTCTTAGTCAAATCCATCTCTTACTATGATGACTTTCGCAATAATTTTTTTTAATTGGAAGCTTTGAAACACGCAGAAGTAAAGAGTAAAGAGCCCTACCACTCTTCTCCCAGTTTCTACTGTGGTCAACATTTTGCCAATTTTGATTCATATATCCTCCTTCTCCCTTCTGCTACTTTTTAGTTTTGTTTTTTAGGGGTATGGGCGGGGATTTTGGCTAAAGAATCTTACAGCAAATTTTCAACATGGAGTGAGGTCTCCTGTAAATACTTCGGGGTTAAGCAATGTCTTGATTTGGGAGGGGTGGTTTTGGAGTGGGGGGGGCCTCAGGGATCCCAGGTGGAGCAGATTTAGGAAAGGACTTCATGGTTGGCTCAGTAACGTCCGTAACCCATGGGTGTCATGAGTGAGTCTCGGTGGAGCTCAGGAATCTGTATGTTACGCTAGTCCCTGGGGTGATTCTAATGTCCTGGGTTCGGGTAGGGAGGGAGGCTTTTGGATCAGAAATAGAGGAAGGGAAGGAGCTGGACAGAAGTTGGAGCAGCTGCAGGTAGAGATTTCCAGTAGTGACAGTATAATTGCTTAGCCACCCGAGTGCTGCAAACACCCACCCCCCACTGCCGGGCGTCTCCCTGGCCCCCATTGCCAGAGGCCATGCAATTTTGTGGGCGGGACGTTCTCACTGCGTGTCTGTTTTCAGAATGGCATCATCACTGGCGTGTACCCGGCGAGTCCCTCCAGTTGGCTCATCGTGGTGGTGGGCGTGATGTCAACAATGTACGCCAAAATCGACCCCTCGCTGGGAATAATTGCAAAAATCAATCGGACCCTCGACACGACGTAAGTAATCCTTTCAGATCTCACACCGTCTAGGAAGTGGTCCGGGTTTTGGTTGTTGTTGCTGCTGCTACTATTTTTGTGTCTTTTCAAGTATAACATGCCTATTACCGTTCTGGATTCAGTGTGAAGCTTTTGCTGCAGTTCTCAAGGTCAGGTTTCTTCCCATGTCCTGGGCTGCTGTTAAGGGTGCCACCCCTCTTGAACATTCCAGGTCTCTTACTAGAGAAATAACAGTCCCCACATCCTCGTCCCATAATCAGGCTTTGTTTCTCGGGCCAGGAGTTGTGGATGGAAGGTAGGGTCCCTAAGGGATGAGATGCAGCCCGGCTGTGTCCACACTGTCCCCAGGCCACGTCTGCCATGTTGGGGTCTGACCTAAGCTAAACAGATGGGCTCTGGGCCTTTTTAATACATTAACACATTGCTGGTTGTTTGGAATTAAATATTGTTCCTTCAGAAGCCCCCGGACTCACGGGAGTCCCTGAGAATCCAGCTGAGTCCAAAACTCTGCGTAAAACCTCCCTGTCATTTCAGTGGAAGCGTGCAGATGCCTTGGTCCGCCTGGGGGCCGGGGCAGCTGAGGCAGCGACCTGGCACTCTCGACACTCCGGTCCCTAGCCACTCTCCGTTCATCCTTTAGTTCCCAAGGGGCACAGGTCCACCCCCTGCAGACAGTTCCACCCACGCACTGTGCTGTTCCTACCTGCTTTTCAGACAGTTGTGGGTTTAACAGATGATTATTTACTTTCGAATGTGGGCTGTCGCTTTACACTGGATTATATTTAGAAGTGTTGGCTATTAAAGCCCTTGAAATCTGGATCTTCATAAGATTTGTGTTTGTCCCTCTAAACCAATTGGGGTAACTGGGCCATCCCTGTCCCAAGTGGAGAAAGACCAGCTTACAGGCCAGTGTCACCCAGGCGCAAGGGCCGTTCTAGAACTCTCTTCCTGGAGGGATCTCTCACATCTCTGAGAGGCTGTGTTCCCAGGTACTGGTGACCGGGTGTTAGTCCATCTCCTGTAGCCTCCGAAGGACGTGTTCTTCACAAGAAGCTCTTTTGCTCATGTTTTTTCTCGAAGTACTGTATGTATATACATAAAAAATAATGTCTGATATTTGTGAACTGAGTATGTCGGTATGTCCTTTGGTGAGGTAGCGCTTTGAGACAACTGAACTGTAGAACGTCTGTAAGATAAGTTCTTAAATCTTTACATCCACATTTGCATGTAGATTAGACTCTCAGAAAAGAAGGTTTCTAGTAGAGACTACGGTTAAACTTGAACTCAAGATTGGACAGGTTCTAGAAAGATACAAGTTTTGAAGCAAAAGCATTTTACTTTGAAGATACGTGTTTTTGTGTCACTTAAGTATTCGAAAATGTTAAATTGGTGGTTTCCAAATATTGGAGATACCTTCAAGTTGTATATTGGTTTGCTCTAGGAATTTGAAACACACTTAGTTTTTATTTTGTAAATATTTTGCGGTTTCCACAAAACAACTAAAACTACAAGCAAAACCACAAAGACGTGTGAATAGCTGCATTTCTTCTCATTTCTAAAGGCTCCTCTTTGCTATGAAATAATCACTTTCCTTAGCAACCAAAAACATATTCTATCTTTATTATTTAAATGATAATTCTGTTCGATCATTGTCCTTCCTTCCCCCAAAGTAACCTCGTTCTAAAGTGTGAGTTTGTCCATTTAGCAAAAGTACTTTTCTAAATTTTCCAGTGAAGTGTTCCTTAACAATATCAGGGAAGTAATACCCTGTGTTCTTGGGAGCTTCGGGGTGTAGTTTCTAGTGGCTCGGCAAGTCTCTTCAAAGTCTCCTATTTTAATGACAGATTATAGGAATTTTCCACTTCATAATATGTTTGTCTTAATATAGAAATGATCCTTTCAAATAATTTCCCCCAAATTCCCAAATAGAACATTCCTTAGGAAACCACTGCATGTGTGCCCCTTCCCCGTGGACTCAGGAAGCACACCCTGAGAAGGTTTATATATGATATTCCTTGGTTTATATATGATAAATATTCCTGCCTAGATCAAAAACTAGCCCTGTTGATATACGTAGTTGAGGGAATCGCTTTGCCAAATGATCTGAGATTCTTTCGAGTAACGGCAAACTCCAAATCTGTGTTCGAGGAAAAACACCATAGAGAGCAGGATGGGAAAGGCATAGAACTGCTGCGAGCCCCCAGCTGAGGTGATGCAGGTCCATCGGGGGCGTCGTCATGGAGGCAGGCCACAGCCTCATGTCACCTCTGTCATCGTCCCTAGACCCTGGAGGACGTTGTGTACCCCCTGCCCCCCATTCCGGAAGTTAGCCTGGGTTTATTTTGAGGACCGCCAAAGCAGATGGGGCTGATTCACTTCAAGGTGAGGAGAAAAATGCCTGAGTCTCGACGGTTGGATTAACATGCATGTCGTCTCTCTGATCAGGCCCGACTCTTGATTCCTGCTCCGGGGTCCGCGGTCTCCTTCGTGTCCACGGAAGGCCGCTGTGGCTCGCATCCCATGGAGCTGTCGCCCCCCAGCCTCTCTTGCTTGCTAACGTATTTGCTCCTTGTCTCGTTTTGTCCCGGTAGTGGCTACATGTCCAGCCAGACAAAGAACGTGGTCAGCGGCGTCCTCTTCGGCACGGGCCTGTGGGTGGCCCTTATCGTCACAATGCGCTACTCCCTGAAGTTGCTGCTGTCCTACCACGGCTGGATGTTTGCCAAGCATGGCAAATTGAGCCGCGCCACCAAAGTCTGGATGGTAATTGAACGTCACTGTCAGAGCAGGGCTGGTGTACGCGTGTTTAACCCCTTTGTGGAGATGTGCTTGACATGGAAGAGCTGTGGCCAGTGACCCACACAGCTTGCTGTGTCTGGAGATGCGTACACACCTGGGGACCCATCATCCCTCTCAGTGCCACATACTTATCACCCCGCAAAGTTCCTGTGTGCCCCTCCCTCCATCTGTTCCCTTCTGTGGTAGCACTTAACCTAAGATCTACTTCTTAGCAAACATTTGAGCCTCTGGTATTGTCAGTCTCAGGCCTCGTGTTATACAGGAGACCCCCGGGACTTTCTTATTCTGTGTAACTGAGCCAACACGCCTTTATTTCCCCAGCCCCCGCTGTCACCATTCTGTGTGCTGTGTCTGAGTTGGACTCTTAGATTCCACAGATCGGTGAGATCGGGAGATACTAGTCCTTTGTGTCTGGCTCATCTCACTTGGCCTAGTGTCTCGTGTGGGTGGCTTTCACTTTTGAAAGCAGTCCTCATGGGACCTTTGACCCTTCGCTGGTGACTAGGGGTCAACCTCTAATTGCTGGAAAGGATGGATTCACCACAACTCACAATGTTTGGGTCCAAGAGCATTTTTCTTAACGATGTTGGTGACTTCTGAACATTTTACATTAATGTCTGCTAGCTTTGTCATCCAGGTTACCCATCCAATAAAAGTGCCGTCCCTCCACGTCTTTGTGGCTTTTCTAACTTGAGGTCAGGTATTACCTGGTTTCCTTGGCTGACCGGTCTGACCAGGTCTCCCCGACTCACCCTTGGCTTCCAGCATGTTCCACCAACTCCCGTGGCCCTCAGCCCGAGTGTCACTCCTTTACCCTGTGTGTGGATGTTTGTCCCAGCCTCAGCACACGCTGGCTCCATCTGCGAGCTGATTACCACCTGCTGGGGGCCAGTTTGGGAGAGAAGTCTTGAGAGCCACCCCAAGGCGTGAACCCACCACATACCCTGCCCTTCACTCTTTCCCAAACCTACTTCTGCTAATTGCTTGGATTATGTTATCTGATTTCCAGAGAAGCAGAATTTAACACCCAGAAGAGATTCAGAGATCGTTTCCCATATCTTGCAAAACAAGTTAAATGACGTTCCCTAGGATGACATTTCATGGCTGATGTCCAGTTGAGTCCCAGCGCTCTTCAGCGTTAAGAATCTCACACACACGCACACACACGCGCGCGCGCGCACACACACACACACCATGAGCCCTAGAAATTCCTTTGAGGCTAGTCAGTGTGAGATGATCAGTTATCACACCAAGTTGAGGTCATTCTAGCCTAAAGTAAGGGCCGATGGCAGGCAAGTGTGTGCTGTCCACTAGGCTTGACAGGGACCGAAGGGGCCACACTGCTTCTCATGGAGTTGGCGTGAGGTCCAGGCACCTCCGCTTAGCCCCTACTCACCCACCATTCCTGCCAGAGCCTTGAGCCAATCCTGAAACCAAGGGCCTCGCAGAAGTAGGTGGGTGAGCTTACCCACGTGCAGAAGTGTAGTCAGACAGTGATACCCAGGCAGGGTGCCCGAGGAGGGTCCTGGCTGGAGACCGACACCTCCTGGACCAGGTAGGAGATCTCGAAGCAGCTGTGAGACCTAGGCTTTCATTCAACCTGCTTTTTCTGTGGGGTGACCTGTTGGCCAAGGCCTACAAGGGTAGGGGCAGAAAATAGACTAGAGGGAAAATAAACCGCCCCAGGACATCTGTACATAGTTGGCAAGTTGTAGACACTTGAGAACTGGTTTCAGATTTTCACAGTCTCATCTTTTGAAGTGTACCTTTTTGTTTTAAGGGTATGGTCAAGGTCTTTTCAGGCCGAAAACCCATGTTGTACAGCTTCCAGACATCTCTGCCGCGTCTGCCAGTGCCAGCCGTGAAAGACACCGTGAGCAGGGTAGGTGCGGCATCAAGCTCACAGTCACACCCCTGGGACATGCCAGGCATCTGTGGGATTAAAGTTTACAGCTTGATGGTGATTGTCCGTTACTGTCATGTGTCTGTATGGGCGGCCAGCAGTGCACCTTGTAGGGCTGTTATAGGAAATTTTTTTTCCCCGCCAACGTATCAGCACGTCTTAGGTATTTGCTTGTGTTTTTTTTTTTCTTAAGGGCATCATATTTGATAGAGAAACCACTTGGCAAAACTTTTTAACAGCATTATTGAGGTACAATTCACATACCATACAGTTCAAAGGGTCCAATTCAGTGGTTTTGCTATATTACATTACTAATTGTTTTAAATTGTGGTAAACATATATAATATAAACATGACCATTTTAACTATTTTAAACCATTCTGTAGCATTACGTACCTTCGCAATGTTGTGAAAATCCTGGACCTGGAGATCTGGCCTTGACCTGGTGGCAGGACCATCCCCGCCCCTGGTCGTGATTCTGGCTCCTCCTTCCTGTTCTGCAGTCCTGAGCACTGGGGCAGAATTGCCCCACACTTTGAACTCCAGCCCCCACCCACCCCCGTTTCATCAGAACATCATAGCTTAGCTGAGAACGGAGCTCTCGCTACGAGCCAGATAATGGAGAAAAGTCACCACTGACCTTTCCTGGTTAACCAAACTGGGACCTTGCCATCTAGAAGTCACTTTGGTGATTCTGTGGTGATTCAGGGTGTGGGGAGCTTTGGGCCAGTAAAGGACAAAAATGTTTAATTATTACCTCTGATCTAAACCGTCGTTTACTGTGGCAGTTAGCCAACTGGTGTGAGGACTGGCACAAGCAGTTTCGGGGAAGATGTTCCAATCTGGGAAAGAGGTTTACATTTTTTGGTCAGGAAACGGAGTTTTAACTCGGCTCCTATTTTCCTCCTTAACCCCAGTACCTGGAATCGGTGAGACCTCTTATGAAGGATGCTGACTTTCAGCGGATGACGGCTCTGGCAGAAGATTTTGCTGTCACCCTTGGGCCAAAGTTACAGTGGTATTTGAAGTTAAAGTCTTGGTGGGCTACGAATTATGTAAGTATACGCGCACACTATTTTTCCTGATGGAATTTTGTGTATGAAAATATGAAGGAGTTCCATGAACCAGCTCGCCTTCCCCGTGCATGGTGGGCAAGGGGACATCTGGCCGTGAAATGGGTGGGGGAGGGACTCTGGGATTTGAGGAATAGCTGACGTGGAAGAGAAGGTGTTAAAACGGGACCCAGAGAAAACCCTGGACGCGGCTAGCGGTGGGCGTCTGGTTGGGTGGGCAGTGCCTGCGGGGAGCGCCGGGGGCCAGCAGAGGTGGTAGTGGGGTCATGTTCTGTTTCTGATCAGGTGCCGGTTACACAGGTGTATTGAATCGTTAAACATGTTCACACGCACACGTAGACTCTGACACACGCACCATTCTGTGTACGTGCACTTCAACACAAAGTGGGGGGAAAAAGCTCCTCCAGAAGCTTTGTGGGTGCGGTCAGGAAGAGGTGGCTGGCCCTTTGGGGGACAGTGGGACGTCGTGTTGGGGAGTGACGACGACACATGTGGGCCCGTGTTAGCGCCACGGCTCTGAAGGGAACCAGACGGGATTGAGAGGTGGCCACTTCAGGGAGACCCAGCCAGCAGGGACAGGAGAAGCAGTCTGTGGCACAGTTTTGGATAATAGTGATTATTAAGAAATGTCAACAAACAGTTGTCACTTATTTTCCATTTGGTCTTTTTTTTTTTTTAACCATTTCTAAAGTGAAGGGGATCCACCCTCTAGCTATGTCATGACTTGAAAACAAAAACCACTTTCCATTTCCCACTTTTTTGCACAAAATGCACTCCACACGGTGTCCTGAGTGCCTGCGTCACTTCTTGAGCTTGTCTATTTGCACCAACAGGTGAGCGACTGGTGGGAGGAATACATCTACCTGCGAGGACGCGGGCCGCTGATGGTGAACAGCAACTACTACGCCATGGTGAGCCAGTTCTCAGGGCTGCGTGTCCTGCCCGGTGGGGGCCGGGCAGCGGGGCGGCATCTTCATGGCCCTGCCGGTTGCTTGTGGAAGCTCAGGGGTTTGGCCCGTGCTGCTCCCGGTTCTGCTCCCACTGTCCAAGGCTCCATGCTCCACCAGGGAGCCCAGCTCCTGCCTCCGACACCGGAGAGCAACATGGATGTCCCTTCTGTATTTGCCAAGTAGCTCAGGGGCTCCAAGGTACTGCAGAAAAATCTGGGTTGCGAACATGCCCTTGTGATGAGCAAGGAGTCCTCACAGAGTTGTGTGCCTTTGCCGGCTTTCTTAACTGAGCTCTGCGTGACGGTGCCACCGTGATGTGAAGAGCTCAGGGACAGCCAGGTGGCCGAGAGTCTGCCCACCGCCCGCACGCTGAGCTGTCCTGCGTGCTGAGACTCCGGGGGTCACATGTTGCGTGTCGTTTCCTGTCTTTGGTCTTTCTTTGTCTTTGGAGACACTGCGGGGCTAGGAGAGCACACGTCATTAATTGTGTGAGGAGCCCTTCATGTGGGGTTCCGGGTCACCGTTCAATAACTGATGCATCAAATTCTTTCAGTTTCTCTTTATTTTTGTTCCTTGCTTCCTTTTATTTTTTTCCCCCTATTTCTCTTTTTTTGAATTTTCTCTTCTTTTTCTTTTAATTTTTTCCCCATTAGAAACAATCTCAAACTTACAGAAAAATGGTTAGTGTGGTACATAGAACATTTTTCTAGAGGGAGCTGTCCACCGGGTACCTTTTCATTCCTGTCTCTTTCCTACAAAAGCACTTTCCTACACAATCGAAGACATACTATCAGATTATAGTGTAGACCTGTGTCCCTTGGCCTTTTCTTCCAGTCGTGGAAAATGACATTTAGAACGAAATGTGTCTCAAAATTTAGAACGTTGCAGGCACTGCTCTATGTAAAAAGTTATTTTAACTTTTGGTTACTTCTCATTCAGAAAACTTCCTATCTGATTACTTATTTATTTGTTTGTTTATTTATTTATTTTTGCATTACAGAAATATATTTGGGACAGAATACTAACTTTTAAAAATTTGAATTCTGTTTTTTGAAGATTTCATTTTAAAAGATCCTGTTCCCTTTAATATCCCAAAAATTCTTTGGGGTCTTGTGTTCTTATAAAACGTGAACAAAATAATACAGACAAAGTATAGGAAATGAAAGTACAGTTTATTTTCTAGCAGAGCAGGTATAAGTGACCACATGTATGGAACTATTTTCACAGTGTTGAAGTGCTTTGTCATGTGTGTAAATCAGCCCGTCTTTCCTGTGAACATTCTCCCTGCTGACGCGTGTATTCTCGTTTCAGGACCTGCTCTATGTCCTGCCGACTCACATACAGGCAGCAAGAGCAGGCAACGCAATCCACGCCATCCTGCTGTATAGACGCAAACTGGACCGGGAGGAAATTAAACCCGTGAGCACAAACTGCTTTTTAAAAAAAATTCTTTTAAAACAGCTTTATTGCAGTATTATTGATATATTGCACATACTTGAAGTATATATAATTTGTCAGTTCTGACATATACCGTATTTTGCTGTGTAGAATGCACATTTTTTTGCCAAAATTGATGAGGGAAAATCAGGATGCTCATTATACGTGGGTAGTACTAATTCCATATCTATATGAATGTTTCTAATTCTTTTATTTATGCTTATGAGTTAAAAGTGTAGCTCTAGAAATCAATAACGATATCCCTAAGCAAAATAATTCCCTGGAGTACGATAATCGGTTTTGAACTTACGAAGAACTTGCAACAATGAAGAGCTCTTGACCTTCTAGGATGTGTAAATATCGTAAATTTGTTACCGGTACAGAAAATTTCTTGTACCTTGTATCTGTTCTTGTGTTCTGTAAGTATTTGTTACATAAAGTTTCTGGTACCATAACGTTAAAAAACAAGTGCTACAATTCCTTTATAATACAAAAAACAAGTACCTAAATGTAAACAAATAAAAATTTGAATTAAAAAATTAAAATGAAAGATTGTTCCCCCCTGAAAGTTTGGGCCAAAAACATGGGTGTGCATTATACACAGGAGCTCATTATACACAGCAAAATACGGTATACACACACACACACACACACACACACACACACACACACACCCATGAAGCCATCACCACCATTAAGATAGTGAACATATCCATCACCCCCAAAAGTTTCCTCGTGCACCTTTGTGATATCCCCCTACCCTGTCCCGATCTCTTACTGTGCCCCTTCCCCATCAGTCACTTGAAGTATATATAATTTGTCACCCACCAGGTAACCTCTGATCTGCCTTCTGTCACGTTAGACCATTTTTCATTTTCCAAAGCTTTATATAGATGGAATCATACAGTGTGCACTCTTGTGGTCTAGCTTCTTGCACTCTGCATAATTATTCTGAGATTTAATTCTCCTGTGTTTCCTACATGGACATCCATCTGATGTACGGCAGTTCTGTAATTTGCCCCTGGAAGAAACTCCTGGTTAACTTTTGAAGGAAAATGATTTCGCTGGTGAACAGCTCAAGAGAAACAAGACATTTCTTTTGTAAATACCCCGTCGGTTTAAGTGTCAGTTTATACCTGACCGATGAGAGTGTGTCATCTAGGAAGTAACAACGCAGGAAGCTGTGCCCTGCCGTGGTCCTGCGAGTCCGCAGTGAAGCCTGGCGTCCAGGGAACAGCTGTTCTTTATGGAGACTGGGAAAATTAAGTCAGATCAGGCTGTGTGCACAGAACACAAATCCAGCATTTGAATGTGTGGTCTGAATGTGCTCCTTTTCTCCCCGTGTGGAATTTTTGTTAGTCTGACACATTTTTCTGTCACAGATTCTTCTTTTGGGATCCACAGTCCCACTCTGCTCTGCTCAGTGGGAGCGAATGTTCAACACATCTCGGATCCCAGGAGAGGAAACCGGTGAGTGGCACGTCCTCAGGGTCCCTCTGCGAAGCATCCCTTTTCGTCCTTAATGTCAGCGTCAGGAGGTGGTGGAGGAAATGTCAAAGGCTATCACCGATTTGCTGTGACCTCCTGAGGTGTTCAAGGTTTCAGGCCTGAGAATGTTCCTTCTGTTGTTGACTTCCCTTTGTCTTTGTTGGGCCTTCCCGACTTCCGTTTCTCTTGGGTTCAAGGCTACACTGTGTGTTTTTGACTCCTTTGTTATAAATTAATTGACCAGATATGTGTGGATTTACTTGTGGGCTCTATCTTCTCTTCCACTGATGCAATACCATACTATTTTGATTCTTGTAGTATTGTAATATGATATAAGTCAGGAATTGTGATGCCTCCAGCTTTTTTCTTTTTTAAGATGGCTTTGGCTGTATGGAGTCTTTGTGGTTCCATACAAAGTTTAGGATTGTTCTACTTGTGTGCAACATGTCACTGGAATCTATATATTGCTTTGGGTAGTATGGACCTTTTAGTAATATTAATTCTTCCAAACCATGAGCATGGACTATCTTTCCATTTATTTGTGTCGTCTTCAATTTCATCAGTGTGCAGTTTTCAGTGCATAGGTCTTTTACCTCATGGGTTAACTGATTCCTAGGGATTTTATTCTTTCCGATGCAATTGTAAATGGATTGCTTTCTTAATCTCTCTTTGTGATGGTTTGTTATTAGTGTATAGAAATACATGTGATTTTGTATATTGATTTTGTATCCTGCAGCTTTACTGAATTTGTTTATTATTTCTAACAGTTTTTTGGTGGAGTCGTTAGGGTTTTGTATATGTGATAGATATACCATGTTGTCTGTAAACAGTGACAGTTTTTGTTTCCAATTTGGATGCCTTTATCTTTTTTGTTTTGTTTTTGTTTTTTTAGTTTTTTTAAGGGGAACAGGACTTTATTGGGGAACAGTGTGTACTTCCAGGACTTTTTTCCAAGTCAAGTTGTTGTCCTTTCAATCTTAGTTGTGGAGGGCGCAGCTCAGCTCCAGGTCCAGTTGCCGTTGCTAGTTGCAGGGGGCACAGCCCACCATCCCTTGCGGGAGTCGAACCGGCAACCTTGTGGTTGAGAGGACGCGCTCCAACCAACTGAGCCATCCGGGAGCTCAGCAGCATCTCAGTTCAAGGTGCCGTGTTCAATCGTAGTTGCAGGGGGAGGAGCCCACCATCCCTTGCGGGAGTCGAGGAGTTGAACCGGCAACCTTGTGGTTGAGAGCCCACTGGCCCATGTGGGAATCGAACCTGCAGCCTTCGGAGTTAGGAGCATGGAGCTCCAACTGTCTGAGCCACTGGGCTGGACCTGGATGCCTTTATCTTTCTTGCCCAATTGCTCTGGCTAGGACTTCAGTACTACGTTGAATAAAAGTGGTGAGAATATACCTCAACATAGTACAGTCCACATGTGACAAGCCCACAGCTAACAGACGCATGGGGAAAAGCCGAAAGCTTTTCCTCTGAGACCAGGAAGGAAAAGCCTCCTGGTCAGTATTGTCTTTTCATTCTTGCGTATCCGTACGAGAGAACCAGCTTCATGTTACAGATGAGAAGATGGGGGCTTAGCGAGGGTCAAGTCATTGGCCTGAGACGATATGTCCAGTGAGCGGCCGAGCAGGGTCTGGAAGCCAGGCCTGATTGCAGAGCTCTCAGCTCTGATGCTACACTTAACCCTCTATGGACTCTTGAGAAACGGACTTAGGAGCTGAGTAGAGGGACGCTGGGGTTGCAGCTGGTGCCCTTGAAAAGCCGGGGTGACGTTCTCTCCTCCCTCTGACCTGTGCTTGTGGGTTTTGTGTCTCGCCCCCCGCCCCCCACCCCCACCCCAGACACTATCCAGCACATAAGGGACAGCAAGCACATCGTCGTGTTCCATAGAGGGCGCTACTTCAAGGTCTGGCTGTACCACGATGGCCGGCTGCTGAAGCCCCGAGAAATTGAGCAGCAGATGCAGAGGATCTTGGATGACCCCTCGGAGCCTCAGGCCGGGGAGGAGAAGCTGGCGGCCCTCACTGCGGGAGAAAGGTGTGCAGCTCCCCGTGACACCGGTGGTGTCTGGGCTGTGGGGGTAACACATGGCTCTCATCTTCCCCGTGTGTCCGAGGCCCGTGGGGACACGAGTGGAACGAGAGCCCTCGTCAGCCTGGCTCTGTTCCGAGGGAGCAGGTCCCGCCCCCGCCCGTGGGTCCCCTCGGACATCTCTGTGTGTGACAGGCTGGCATCTGTGTGCACAAGTACCAGAGCACATGACACAGAAATAAGGAGTTAGGCTTTCTCACAGGGCTGCCTTATATTTAATTTAGGGACAGTGAGTTTGAACCGAGGACTCTGTGTTAGGGTCATTTCCTGCCTTGTCTGCTGGTCAGTGAGAGGCCTCTGTTTACCTGAGAACTGGGCTTGTGCAGATGCTGAGGGTAGGCTGTCTCGACCTTGGCTCGATATGTTTGGGGCTGGATAATTGTTTGGGGTTGGGGGACCATGGGATGTGGTTCCCCCACTTGTGACACGCACAGCTGTCTTCAGATTTGCGCGGTGTGGCCTGGGGGCTTAGGGTCCCTGGTTGAGAAGCCCTGAGGTACAGCAATGTGGCAGCACTGGGAGTCAGATGGGGAGTGGCCCTTCAGCAGAAAAGAGGAAAATGCCCATGGTGAGGGTATCCAGGGTGACAGAGGTGTCTGGGGGTGGGTCACTTTCTGGGGAAGCACAGCTTGCTGGGGACCCTGGGTCTTGAGGCAGGATGGGTCCCATGTGCCCGACTACATTTGGCCTTGGTCCTGTGACCGGGTGCCAGTAAAGGGACCAGTTTAGGCTGGAGTGACCCAAGCAGACTTACGAGATGATTCTGGTCCTGGAAGCAGAGGGGGTCCCCAAGCAGTGAGGACGGGAAGCGGGGTGGTGTGAGTGGAAGGCTTGTCCAAGAACCCAGGAGAATTCGGCCACCACTGGGGCATGAGTCCGTGCTAGCAGTGGGGAGTGTCCTGCAGAACGAGCCCCATGTCCCCAGTGCTGACTGTGCATCAGCAGGACCAAGGGTTGGGAGGGGGCGCCTGGCACCCGTGGACCATCTCAGCTGAGTGTTGGGAAGAGGAGAGGGCGGGAGACAGAGGCCAGATGACCCTGGTCTGGAAGGATGGACAGGGGCACAGGACCTGGGGAGGGCCGGGGTCAGGGGGCCCAGGAGGTATTAGAGGAAGCCATGGCTGGGGCGACCCTGGAGAAGTGGCTGTCACGTCAGCTCAGCTACCTCATGTAAGGTGGGATGGAAAAGAATCCCTTGAATTTGGCTCCTGGGGCACCCCACATCACGGGGTGTCTTGTGTCATTAGTTGCATGGACTCGGGGCAGGCTGGCCCGGGCTTGAATCCCTCCCTCCTACAAAGTAGCTGTGACCTCATCTCTGTACCTCAGTCTTGCCATCTGAAAGATGGGAGTGGCAGTGTAGGTCAGTGAGCCAGTCCACGGACCAGGCTGGGAGTGGAGCCTGGCACGAGGGGAGTCCTCATGCAGACTTGCTGTGACTTCTGCTGACGGAACTTATTTAGGACTATCCCCATGAGGGGGCGCGGGGAGAAAGTTCCCTCTGTGAGTCTGTGGCCCCCAGACAGCTGAGCTCAGGGGCCAGTCAGCATTTATTGAACAGTCACCCAGCAGGCCCTGTGTTCTGGTCTGGAACAGATAACAAGATAATAGTGAGTCTCCTGTCCGCAGACCAAGCAGTCCAGCTGGCAGGCAGTTGGATAGAGAAAATCACAAATGTGTGGTTTTCCTACAAAACTGAAAAACACTGTCATTTCAAACATCACGTGCAAGGAGCTGTTACCCTAGGGCTGCAGGTTTAACTGTATCGAATCCTTACTGCAGAGTGCCCTGGGCCAAGTGTCGTCAGGCCTATTTTGGACGTGGGAAAAATAAGCAGTCTCTCGATGCCGTGGAAAAGGCAGCATTCTTCGTGACATTAGATGAAACGGAACAGGGATATAAGAAGGAGGACCCGGACACATCAATGGATAGCTATGCCAAGTCTCTGCTGCACGGCAGGTGTTTTGACAGGTACTGTACTCGTTCTCTGAAAGACAGTAGTCTGCCTGTGAACTTGGAAGAAATGTTACATAAGGCTGACCCCAGCCACACGTCACCTCTGCTCTTAACATTTTCGCTGCCTTGGGCGTCTATAGTCGAATGATATTTCCATGCTGCTGACTGCGGCATTCGACTTCACCCTACGAGCTCAGTGTTCCAGAAAGGACTTTTAGAAAAGCAGATCTTTCTATATTTTTGTGGTTTTCAAGAATGAATAACAATAGGATATTTTTATACTTTTAAGTAATCACGTATATTAATCAAATGTAGCACCTTAACTCTATTTACTTAAAAATATAAATACTGCAATTATTTTCTGTGGATTTTTGACACATTTCGGGGAACAAACTTGAACTCAGTGATTGCAGTGGAAGGGTTAAGGAATCAGGCTAGCATACAAATTCTCTTAATTCTCTTCTTGTCACCAAAACACTCTCTCTCTCTCTCTCTCTCTCTCTCACACACACACACACACACACACACACACACAGCTGAAGAAGCAGCACATTTGAGATTCTTCTCCTCTGTGCATGACCACCTGTGTTTGGAGATATAAGGTGTGGCTGCAGGAGATGGTGGGCAGGGCCTGACGTGACTGTCATTCTGGCCTTGCTCACTGGTCCCCTGGTGTTACGAGGCTGTCCCACGTCCTGGAGCCACCTTTTCCTTAGCTGTAACGTGAGGTCCTGCCTTCCTGTCAGGCGGGGGCAGGGATTGCTGCGGTGGGGGCATGTGTGGGCCGCCCAGCGTCCCGTGTCTCCGCAGTTGTCTTGTGCACCCTTTCACGTTGTAAAAAGATGTCCTGTTCTTCTAGTCTCCGGTACCTGAGAGCTTACCTTTGTGTCTGGAACAGGGAGGAAATGAAGCACTTGAGGTCCTGCGTGTGCTTTTATTATTACTCCGCAGAGCTGTTCGAGGGGTGGGCGCAAAGTCAACGAGCCCATCCACAACGAAGGTTTCTTTTTGTCTTTTGAAACATTTACGTGACATAAACATTTTCGTTTCCCGCAGGTGGTTTGACAAGTCATTCACATTTATCGTCTTCAAAAACGGGAAAATGGGCCTGAATGCTGAGCACTCCTGGGCAGACGCACCCATCGTTGGCCACCTTTGGGAGGTGAGTGTCTGCAGGTTTGACTCGCAGGAAGGAACCGCGGGTAGAACCCCAAGCCCCACCGTGACTGCAGTTTCGTAGTATTTGTCTGGTTGCATAATGAGAATTTTCAGCACGTGCTGGCACTGTACATAAACTTAAATGACTAAGCAAACGGCGTTCGTGTCTTCGTTTCCTGAAACTTAGCTTCTTGAATAGAAACACATGCGATGCCACCTCCTGATGGAATCCCAGAAAGGAGTGGCAGCTGCTGTGATGCGGTGACTTCAGGGCAGAACCGGAGCTCAGTTTATTCTGGAAGAAACCCTCCCTTCTTTGCTGTATTTTCTTAATCTGCCACGTTTAGGCCAAGTAGAAGCAAGCATATTGACATCTTGGTTTATAACAATGCAGCATGCCCTTTCCCAGGTCATTTCGTTCTTAAAATTACCACGTTGTTGAAAAACCACCAGGCCCCTGTCATCCTCTCCCTCCCCCCAGCTTTTTAAATGACCGTGTAGATTGGCCCTGGCACCTTTAAACTTTTAAAACTTCATGTCTTTCTGAACTTTCCATGTTTGGTACGAAACGTTGAATGGAGGTCTTGTTTTCTTAACTCACCCATCGTGCTCTTGTTTAAAGAAATTGCTCGATTCCAGGGTCTTCAGTCTCTGGACTTGACCCAGAGATTCCATACTTTTGGTTTGATGAGACTTGAGGTAACGTTTTGTTAAATCAGCAGGCCCTCTTAGAGTCACACTGCATACAAAGACTGTATTCTTACAGTCTGTTTTGTTGTTTATTTCTCTTTTTTTATTCGTTTCAGGTGTACAAAACAATGTAATAGTTAGACATTTACACCCCTCACAAAGTGATAACCCTCCTCCCCCAGTCTACTACCCCTCTGACATCGTATACAGCTGTTACAATTCCATTGACTCTATTCCCTATGCTGTACTCCATATCCCGTAACTATGTATATATATATATATATGTGTATATATATATATATATATATATATATATATATTTTTAATTATAGTTGACCTTCAATATTATTCAGTTTCAGCTTCAGATGTACAGCGCAGTGGTCAGGCATCTACCTCATCCCTGAGGTGGTCTCCCTAATAAGACAAGTGTCCATCTGACACCCTACATAATCTTTACAACATTATTGATTGTAGTCCCCAAACTGTCTTTCATACCCCTGTGGCAATAGTGTGACTACTAATTTGTGCTTTCTGATCTTTTTACCTTCTCTCCCATCCCTACCCCCTGCCATCTAACAACCCTCAGTTTTTCCTCTGTATCTCTGAGATTATTTCTGTTTAGTCTGCCCATTTATTCTGTTCTTTAGATTCCACGTATAAGTGAGATCATATGGTATTTGTCTTTCTTCATCTGACTTATTTCACTTAGCGTAATGTTCTCTAGGTCCATCCATGTTGTTGCAAATTCTTACCGTCTTTTTAGTTGCTGCTGCTCTGATAAATGGAGTGGAATAAATTGACCCTGAAGTCGCTGCACAGGGGGGAGATACCTGTCCATGACCTCTCTGCCCTTCACAGGGTGTCCATCCGGGGTTGGGCACCTGAAATTAAATCGTGCCGTAAACTTGTGAAGACATCTTAATGCATTCCCCTCATTCTTTTTTCTTAAAATTTTTATGGAGGCTTTGCGTCTCAGCATTTCTTTTTAGAAGATTGTCCCTGTCCAATTTTTTTTCCCCTAGAGCTAAACAGATTCTGGAGCATGTCATGCTTTCTCTTGCAGGGCCTTTGCATGTGTGCTCACCTCTGTCCAGAACATTCTTTTCCTAGCCATTGGCTCCTTTCAGTCTCAACTTGACCCCACTTCCTCTAGGCAGTGACCCCCTCCCCCAGCCCTCTCTCAAGGTTCGGTTAGGGGCTCCTGTCATCTTTTCCTCCACTTCTCCTGACTGTCTTAAACCTCTGGTTCGGGTCTTGACAAAACCTAACATGCCATTCCTTTAGCCAACGAAGGTTTCCTAGGTGGGAAAAAGGATAAACAGAGAAAAAACCAAAGTGCTCCAATCTTTTAAGACAGCAGTGTGGTCCCAAGACAGATACATGATAAAAGCAACCAGGTATCAAAAGGGCTCTTTGCCACTGGCCGTCTTTGCTGATGCTGACAGAGGGGTAGGGTATTTTCAGCTGCAATTCCAGCAACGATCAAAGCACCTTCAGCTCCTCTGGAGAGGACAACAAGCCACTTTATACCTCTTAGTGGAGCATAATGATCCAAGCTTGTTAACACCCCATTCTGATAGGTGCATAAGAGCGAGTCTTTGGAAAAAGAGGAAGAATCTTCTTCACAGGCAGTATGCATGCAGGGCTAATGTACCAACTGGAGACGTCAGTGGGTGCTGACAGTCACGCTTCTTCTTAGCTACTCTGCGTCAGAGGAGAGTACTGAGATTTAATCTTAGACCAGGGTGGCCAATTAGAAGTGCTGGTTTTAAGTGTTACTGCTCAGCCGGCCAAGTGGCCTGTGACTCCAGGGACTGGACGCTCCCCACTTGGATGGGAGCTGACCTCGTCCCTTGTCACGGAGGCCGGTGCCCAATTAAAAGGGGCCGGTGCAGCGATGCCATGCCAGTTAAAGACAAACCGAGTCACCTTGAATCCTGTTTGCTCTTGATGTAGTTCTGATGCTTAAATGTGCTGGACTCTTACGTGGGCTCTGATGCCGAGCCGGTCAGAGGCAGGCAGGCTGGCTTCTGCACGCACTCAGGTCTGCGTGGCCCCCAAGTGTACACGGCCCTCCACACGCCTGCCTCCCGGAGCCCCCATTCCTCTCACCATCCGACAGTGTCACCATCTGACCTTGGGTTGTTCCATTGCCTCCCCCACTGGAATGTAAGCTCTCGGAGCCCAAGGATTTCTTTTTTTTTTTTAAAGTTTTATTATTTTTTTATTGAGGGAGAATTCACGTACCATAAAATTCACCCTCTGAAAGTGTACAATTCAGTGGGTTTTGTATATTCACAAGGTGGTTGTGTAGCCATTGGTACTGTCTCATGGCAGGATATTTTCATCACCCCCCAAAAAAAAATCCCCCATTTCCCCTTGTCCCAGCCCCTGGCAACCACCTATTTTGGCCGTTTCATAGAAACGGAATCATACGGTATGTGGTCTTTTGTGTTTGGCTCCTTCACTGAGCGCGTTTACAAAGTTCATTCCTGTCATGGTGTGTCAGAGCTTCGCTCCTTTTCACGGCTGAGTGGTTAGTGTTTCTCTGTATGGACGAACCGCACTTGATCCATTCGTCCCTCGATGGACAATTGGGTTGTTTCCACTTTTTGATTACTGTAAACAGTGCTTATGTGAACATTTGTGCACAAGTTTTACGTGAACATATGTTTTCATTTCTCTTGAGTGTAAACCCAGGATCGGAATTTCTGGGTCGCGTGGTCGTATTTAACTTCTTGATAAAGGGTAGCAATTCTTGTCTGTCTGGTTCACCGTTCTGCCCCTGGGGCTCAGAAGAGATGCTGTCCCATCATAAGCGCTCGGTAAAGACCGTTGAGTAAATGGTGGCATGACAGCGTCCGTACCTGTGCTCAGGTCCCGGCCGCTGAGGAGTGTCAGCTCGGACAAACTGCAGCTCTGGTCTCAGAAGCCCAGTTTCCTCATTCATACAATGGGAATAATGGACCCGGTCTTAGGCTAGACGTGAATATTCCACAGGTGGCTCCCAGGGAACACTGGCCTGTGACCGGGAAGGGAAGGAGGCTGCGAGTGGCATCAGCGCCCCTGCTCGAACCTGGCTTTGCTCCTATCAGCTGGCCAACTGTTAGGCTTTTTCAGGTCTCTCTTCTCAGCTTGAAAGTGGAGATAAGAACTACCTTCTCTGTGCAGAGGACCTGAAGTGCTAAGGCTGTAAGCATAGGTCCTCGGGCTGTTGTGAAGTCTCGGTCACATCCCCATAAAGAACAAGGAGGTGTCTACTCTGGGAGGTCAAATACATTTTACGTAACTCTATTAACTGTAATGTCCTCTCTGACTTGACATATATATTCTTTTTGCTCGGCAGTATGTCATGGCCACTGACAGCTTTCAGCTGGGTTATTTGGAGGATGGGCACTGTAAAGGTGACACGAACCCGAACATTCCATACCCCACTCGGCTGCAGTGGGACATCCCGGAGGAAGTAAGTCCGAATTACCACACTTGTTAATTACCGTGGGTGGGAATTTTCCAGATGTACTTCCTCACTGTGCACAGCTCACTTGACGCCCATGAAGACTGGAATTTGTCCACCTAAGGAATTTCTGCTGGGGTCATGGAGCTGATTACAGTTCCTGTTACCTTGGAAACCCGGCAAATATTTCTTCTTCCATTTAAAGCTTGTAGCTAAGGTTGTCAGTGAGATTTCCAGCTGAAACATAGCTACACATCACAATGAAAAAGTAAAAAGGGAAAAAAAAATCACTTCCTTTAGAGTTGAAATACTCTAAATCACTAAGTCATTTTTGTTTCTCTTAGAGATTTTCAGACGTTGTCTGTTTAGTGCATACCCTTACAGGAAGAAATTTTAGGGTTGGAAGTACCAAATCCTAGCTCATGTAATCCAAGCAGGAATTCCTGGGGTCCAAGAAGTCTTTTTTTTTTAATACATTTTATTGGGGAATATTGGGGAACAATGTGTTTCTCCAGGGCCCATCAGCTCCAAGTCGTTGTCCTTCAGTCTAGTTGTGGAGGGCGCAGCTCAGCCCCAAGTCCAGTCGCCATTTTCAATCTTAGTTGCAGGGGGCGCAGCCCACCGTCCCGTGTGGGAATTGAACCGGCAACCTTGTTGTTAAGAGCTCGCGCTCTAACCAGCTGAGCCATCCAGCCGCCCCTGCGGTAGCTCAGCAGCAGCTCGTTGTCTTCAATCTAGTTGTGGAGGGCGCAGCTCACTGGCCCATGTGGGAATCGAACTGGCAACCCTGTTGTTCAGAACTCGTGGTCTATCCAACTGAGCCATCTGGCCGCCCCTCAAGAAGTCATTTCTGATGTAGAAAATAATGTGTCCTGTGTTTTAGTCTTACCCAGTTGTGTCTTTTCATCCTGTGTCCCCAGGGCTGGTGTGTGTTCCTCTGAGAGGTGTAACCTCTGTCAGGGCACGTGAGCTTAGGGTCCTTGTAGATGACCACGTCACTTACCATTTATTAAAAAAAAAAAAAATTTAAGTTTTTGGAACAGTTTTGGTTTCACAGCAAAGTTGAGGGGAAGGTGCAGAGATTTCCCAGGTACCCTGCTCCTCCCCAGCTGGGACATGTGTTGCAATCGACGGCCTGCACTGACACGTCATTGTCACCCGGAGCCCACAGTTTACACGAGGGCGCATCTTGGTGTTGGACATTCTGTGTGTTTGGACAATTCTCTGAGGACACATATCCACTATGACAGTGTCCTACACCTTGTATCTCACGGCCCCAGAAATTCTCTGCGCCCCATCTGTTCACCCCTCCCCCAACCTTTAGCAACCACTGAGCTTTTCACTGTCTCCACCGTTTCACCTTTTCTAGCATGTCCCTGAGTTAGTCACACTTATGTGGCCTTTTTAGACTAGCTCTTCTCACTGAGTCACATGAGTTTATGTTGTGACTTTCCACGTCTCTCCATGGCTTGGGAGCTCTTTTCCATTGTAGGTTGGGGCACCATCTATTTATTTTTTAAAACTGGTTCCTTGATCATTAATGTATAACAACAATGGATTTTATAAAAGAAAACCAATAGCCATTGGAAATGCGCTTTGGAGTCCCACCAAGAAGCCCCAGTGTCCTACCTGTGTTCTGCCTGCTTGGGGCACCCCACTGTTCCTCGAGGGGCAGCTCTCAGATAACCTTTCTGGAAAGAACGAAGAAGAAAACGTGACGCATGCATTTCCAAGCAGCAACTCCATTAGCTGCACTGAAAATGAGCTTGTGGTTTCCTTTACTGTGTGTGTCGTGACTTCCTCCCACTAGGAAAATCTCTTTCTTATTTTCTCCAGTGTCAAGAGATAATAGAGACTTCCCTGAACAGTGCAAACCTTCTGGCCAATGACGTGGATTTCCATTCTTTTGCATTCGACACTTTTGGTAAAGGGCTGATCAAGAAATGCCAGACGAGCCCGGATGCTTTTGTGCAGCTTGCCCTCCAGCTGGCTCATTACCAGGTAAGAGCCACGAGCCTGGGTTTTTGTCAGGAGCGCTGTGGGGGTTCCTAATCACAGGCTCAGGGCTGTGTGCCCACTGGGTAGGGAAGGTGGAGAACTGCCGTGGGAGCGGGCGGCCAGTGGCACAGAAACACAGCCCCACTGGGTCTTGCTTCGTGGTCACTCGCGGGCAGTCGTAGCCCCCTGTATGACACAGGACGGGTGAGTCTGGGGAGGAGCAAAGTGAGATCGCATTGCTCTACAAAGGGAAGACTTAAACCTTAAAATAAGCTTAGACTGCCGGAATTTGGTAAAGTGGAAATGCTTAGGGCAGTGGACTGCTGTCTCTGATCTTTGACACCCCCTTCCATACAAGGGGACACTACCAGCCCCCTGGAGGTGCTCTGGGACGGATGTTTCTGTTTCCCTTTCTCTCAGCGCTGTATCACATTTTGGCTTGCACATGACAGACTCATTGGAAAGCAGCCTGGGCCCGTGGGAGGTCATAAATGGAACTTCCTGCCTATTGGAGGGGACGGACGTTCCACCCCAGGGAGGGTGGCCCTTGGTTTCCAGGGTCTGCAGAAGTCACGTAGCATTGACTCAAGATACACCCCCTTTGCAGTTGAAAACTTGTATTTTGAAACCCCAACGCTGCGCACATGCGCCGTGTGTCATGTCCCTGTGACAACACTTGCCACCGTGTCCGAGTTTTGCTTTGTGCCAGGTCCTGTTCTTAGCGCTGTACACACAGGACTCTCACAGCCCCTGAGTGGGACACACCATCATTAGCCCATGTCTCAGGTGTGAAAACTGAGGCACAGAACAGTGTGGTGACCTGCCAGGGTGAAGTGTACGTGGCAGGCCTGGATCCGGGTGGCAGCTGTGGAGGCCGCCCCTGGCCTGGACTTGTCGTTTGGCTCTTTGTCTGACAGTCAAGTGACTACAAGATAGAACGGGATTGAGGAATGGGATCGAGGGTTAATAAGCTTGATTTTTTAAATTGATAAGCAAATTTTGTACCGAACTGTGCAGTATTACTAGGACTGTCGAAGGAGGTGACCCTTCAGAGACAGAGAAGATTTTCATAATGGACACCAGGTTCATGAGGAATACATTTGACAATCTTGATGGAGTGACCATCTACCGCGTTAGCACAAATAGTAGGGCTGACCCGAGGCCAGGGAGAAGGCCCGAGAAGCGCGGCACCTGTGGGTGGAAGAGAGCCATCGGAGAGCCGCCCTCCACGGTGAACCTGCTCAAGGCTGCTTTGCGGCTTTGGAGAGCGCAGGAGAGTTCAGGAAGGAAGGCAGCTGCCCCATCGGTCCCCAGACCCAGCTGGGGACCCAGCGTCACTGGGGTCACGGTAACGAGGTGCATGGAGACTGCCCACTGCTGTGCTGTGCCTGGCAGGCAGCCTGAGCAGGACACTTACCATACGAGGCGGGTCAGGTACCCTGCCTGAGGCTGACAGCTCCTGGTGGCTGAGCTGGGGTCCTGGCAGGCTCGTTCTAGAACTCACGTCTTTAGCCGCTGCTATACAGCTTCGTTTGATGGAGACACAGGAGGAGAAAGCCATAGACCAGTGTTGCTCACGACGATAAATGCGGAGAACCTAAAAACAGCACTAGCAAAGAGTATACTGGTGCCGGGAAAGTATAATCACCAGCAGCAGCTTATACTAGAGCAGATGGGGGTGTGGTATTAGCAAATCCCATAATACGCATGTAATACACGTATTACATAATACGCATGTCAGTCGTATTACTGGGTGAGAGAAGAAAGCAGACAGCCTTTTTGACAGATACTATAAAAGGCATTCAGGATATCACATCCGTTCGGTAACTCTTAGTCGCAGGGGCTATTTCCTTACCGTGATAAATGCCACCAGGTGTCAGTAACTAGCGTATGGCTGTAAAGGTGAGCGTGTGGAAGCAGCCCCATTAGAACAAGAAGGGTGAGGCTGCCTCCAGCAGCCCCACTGTTCTCGAATGTCTTTCCTTGAGTGCAGTGAGGAGTGCAGGAGATTGGAGCAGTGGGAAAGCTTTAACGGTGAAGACGCGTGGTCAGGAGGAGGCCCAGTGCAGGATTATACAGAGGCTCTCAGGAAGGGCAGGAAGGCTGTGAGTCTTCACATAGCACTCAATCTAATAAAAATGGTCGATTTATTCAGTGGTCTACTAAAAATGTAAATCACATTCAGCCATGTAGAAGTTTTTAATGTGCTTAGTTGGGCAGCAGCCCTGTTAGGGACATAGCTCTCTGTGGAGCTCACTTTCAGACCCATCTCTGCCCAGCTGGGCGTCCTACTCCACCCCCCGACCCCCACCCCCGTTGGCTCAGCAGACATCCAGGTGTCCTACCTGGATGTCCTACCTGGTCCTGGGGTCTGCTCCAGGCCTCCGAACCTTCTCTGTGCCTAGAACCCTTGGGCAGTTTGGGAAAGCCTTGGGGAACTGCTTCCCTGAATAACATTTGTAAAGCATAAAAGGAAATACACAGGTTAACTAGTTCGTTACAATGCAGATGTCAAGAGATTGAACATAAATCTGTGATGCGGTAAATATAATTCTTTATGCACTAAATTTTGAGTAGCAGGTCTGATGGCCGCTGTCATTTTGAAGTAACAATAAGCCTGGATGATGTTTTGGGATTTATGCAAACAACCGCAATTTCATGTGAAAATAGCTGTGATTTTCTATTCAAAGTCACAGGCTCTGCTCATAATTAGTGTGGTTTGTTGCCTGTGCTTCTAAATGCTATGTTTCAGTTTGAGGTTAGAGGAAATTAAAATATTTGTATTTTTTCCTTCTAAGTTCGTACCTCCCCAAAGTTAGTAACCATTGGTCTCGTCCCTATCTAACCTTCCAGTCTTCTCTAACTCCACTTTGGACCTCATTCACTCTGTTTTTGCCACACTGCCCTTTCTGCTGCTCTTGCATATGCCAGGCTCATTCCTACCTCAGGACCTTTGCACTTGCTCTCCACCGGAAGTTGCTGACTCCTGGACTGAGGTGTGATTGGTTAGGTTGCTGCTCCATCTCCTATTTGAAATAGCCTCCACCCCATCAGTCTCACTAACCCCGCGTCACTTCTGTTCAGTGCACCTGTCACTACGTGACATCATGTCCATCTCTCCTGCTAGGATGTTTGGTCCTTGAGGGCGGGGACACGTTTGCCACCGTGTTCCCAATGCCAGGAACAGGCCAGCCACAGAGAAAGGCATCAGTAAACATAAACGTAATGACTGATGGATGGAGACACTGGACAGTGGTCATAGAAATTTGAGTCTGTAGTTATTTGCTTCCTGCTTTTGGGTCATGTGTATTTTTCATTTGGAAATGAGTGGTGAACATGGCCTCTAGGCACCACCTCCCTGCACAGTTAGCCAAAGGGCAGCAGTTGCAGCATGTAGTAGGTCTGTGTTCTCTTACCGTGTGTGTTAATGTCTTCATAGATGTTGTCTTTTGACCCTGGTCGCTAGACCCTGGAGGTGTTTCGGTGGCGAGCGGCTGCGCTCCCGATGGCACCTGGTCGTGGCAGGTTAAGTGGGGCTGCAGGCAGAACTGGCTTGGCTCCGTAAGAGGCCTGAACACACAAAGGCCAGTGCATTTGCCAGGAGATTTCTAGATGCTCGTGTTGGCCACTGTGTGGGCATGCTGCATGATTGTGCTGGCCACTTACATTGGGACATTGGGAAGTGTGTGGCATTGGGAAGCTGACTGCCAGTAAGTCATTGCCTCATAGCTCCTCAGTTAACCTTTATTAAATGACTAAAGGACCAATTTAAACTTTTTTCCGTTCTTCCTTCGCCCCTTTCTACTGCTTCATAATGAGCCCCCTTGAAAACACCTGTAATAAGGGGGCCTGTAGGAAGCTCTCTGAAAGGCATGCTTGGTAAATAACTGGGACCCCTGCTTAGGAATAGGATACGGAGTTAGGACCCTCTGGGACCCCATCCAAGTGAAATGTAGTGACTGGTATATTAGGACGAGCATTCTGAGCTGGTGTTCTTTGTGCTGGGTGTTGGGGCGTCTCCTGGGTTGACTTAACAAGACTAGCCTGCCACAGGGTACCTTCTGTCACCGTGGAGTCCCCAGGGCCTGTATATCTGAATGCCCAGGAATGTTGTCTGCTCAGGAAAAACTTGGGTCCACAAACTGCCACTTTTCCATCCATGCTGGGAACCTGCTCGTCCTTGAGATAGCTGGTGGCCATGGGCAACCACCCAAGACAGACTGCAAATGATTTCCTCCTACGGTGCGTGTGGCTGGCTGCCACGTACTCCTCGGACCCTGTTTCTGTCCTCGCCTGCTGCTGCCATCAAGAGCCCTTGCTATGCTGTCATCACAGCACCTCCCGGGTCTCAGCTTCAGGCCACCAGCTCTTCTGCCATTCTCGTCCCCTTTCTAGTGTGGACCTGATCAGGACCTTCACCCATCTTGCCCTCCCTTTTCTCCTCTCTGGGCATAGATTCCCCAATCTATTGCCATTGTCCCTTACCGTGGCCCTGTGGCCCCAGCACAGCAGAACCACCCCCAGTTCAGTCTAGCCCTCTGCCTGCTCAATCCTGTACTCGAGAAGCTGGCGGCGTGGCCAGAGGAAAACCCCAAGCCCCTGGCTCGTCTCACTTGATTGTCAAGTGCTGACTCTGGAGTCCCAAGGCACCCACTCTCTACACCCCTAAATGCCCAATTCACCCCTCCTCTGATGCCCAGCACCTCCTCTCCATCCTTACTCTTTTTTTTTTTTAATTGGGGAATATTGAGGAACAGTGTGTTTCTCCAGGGCCCGTCATCTCCAAGTCGTGTCCTTCAATCTAGTTGGAGGGCGCAGCTCAGCTCCAAGTCTAGTCACCGTTTTCAATCTTAATTGCAGGGGGTGCAGCCCACCATTTTATGCGGGAATTGAACAGGCAACCTTGTTGAGAGCTTGTGCTCTAACCAACCGAGCCATCCGGCCGCCCCTCCATCCTTACTCTTAACAGGCGACCTTGTTTTACCCAGAGAACGAGAGCTTTCGGAAGCCCTCCTGTCTGCCGCCCCACGGTTGCTCCCTCCTGCATCATCTTTCCTCCCGTCTGGTGGGGGAGCTGTTCGTGCTTCAGGCTCCGGCCACCTGCCCTCTGGCCACCAGCTGAGGGACATTCCACCTGACCCCTCCCCTCTCTTGAAACCCTAGTCTCTCTACTGGATATTCTCACCATCACCCAGATACGATGGACTATCTCCTGCCGACACTTTGTCTTAAATAATTTCAAACGGTTGCATGCAGACCTCGTTGCCGTGTGTTCCTTCCATAACCGTGTCCCCACTCGCGTAGGTGTGTGAAACTCGGGAAATTGTGCCGTGAGATCCATTGCATCTGGAAGTGGAAACCTGGGTTACCCAGAAACTGACCCCCTGGGCCTTTCCGAAGCTAACGACATCTCCATCTGCCTGCTGCATGACCCCCTATAAAAACAGACGATAACTAAAAACTAAAGCTAAGGATGAAGCCTGCTTTTCCTTGCTGACCTTAACCGATCCCGTCTTTTGTGTTTGAGTTCATTGGCATGCCTTGTAGGAAAATATTTTTCTTTTCCCAGGACATGGGCAAATTTTGCCTCACGTACGAGGCCTCCATGACCCGGCTGTACCGAGAGGGGCGGACGGAGACAGTGCGCTCATGTACCACGGAGTCCTGCAACTTCGTGCTCGCCATGTCGGACCCCACCCAGACGGTAAGGTGCCGCTGGGCTGCAGAAACAGCGCTTTTCACCGTGTCCAGAGAAGGACTCCTGAGGCCTCTCTGATAAAATCCTGTGCATACCTGCTTCTCCTTTCCTCCACCCTTTCAAGGGAACAAAGTGTTAAAATGTAACATTCGGGACCTGCACAAATAGGTTAGTTTGTGTCAGTCCCCTGTCATTCTGTAACTGGTATAAATCAGGTGATACTTCCTAAGAGTCTTTAAATTAGCACAGTACACAACAGGGGAATGAAGGCATCCGAGGTTGGTCCTGTAGGACAGCACAAGTAGTTGGTATCTAGGTGTGTCTAGCTGACGGGTGGTGACCGTCCCACAGGTGCTTTTGGGTCGGGGTAACTGCAACCCCGAGCAGGCTGGTGCTAGGGCTTCCCAAACACGGCTTTTTAACATCCTGGCGGTAGCCTGTGAAGTGTTAGCTGTTCATTTTTGTAAATAAAGGAATAGATCAGATGAATCCAGCCAAGGTCTGCCTGACCCAGCGCACAGGCAATTATGCTGATGCCCAGGAGACATGGACGGGGCCGCCTGCTCTGCTCTGCTCTGCTCTGCTCTGCTGTGGTGGGGGGGAATCTTTGTCCTGGAAGCGCTTCCATTCTGGGAAAAGAAAGCAAGCAATAGGTGTTATGACAGAGTGCTCGGAGCTGTCATGAGCTGCCTTCAGAAACAGCCTTGAAGACCAGGTCTGGCGTTGGTGGGTCCCAACCTAGACAGATCTTGACTCATTCTTGACCTAACAGAGCCCAGAAGAACCCGCAGCAGCCTTTTCGGGTCAGACATTAAGGCCCAGAAGCGCTGTTGCTGCAGAGTTGTTAGATCACTTTGGAGGAATATTTGCGACCCGCTGCAACTCGAGGTTTCCTGACTACTTAGTGTTCCCTAAAAGTAAAGGCCCAAGTGAGAGGCGACAGGCATTTATTTGAGAGCAGAAAGACAATAGCTGTTCGGGAAGCATTGATTCAGGCAGAAGCCCGAATGGTGTTCCCACGGACAGTTACGTTGATTCTATCGGTGCAGATACGCTAACAGAGAGAAGCTAATTCTACACAATGCTTTTAATTTTCAGTGTGGTAGGGTGGTCATAATACCTGCTTTCTGGTTTTTTGTGCAAGCAGTTCTTTGGGGCACAATGTTGCTTTAGGCCAAGTCCAAAGGTTATTTTGCCCTAAATTTTCACATTCCAGAGGTTTGAGGAATAAGACATGCAAGGTGGTTCCATTGGGATGGCAGCTTTAACTCCATTTTAAAGCGTCTCCGTTTATTTTATTTATTTATTTTTACATTAGCAATCTCGTTTGTGTAAAGGGTGAAAGGATGCCAGGTGGGCTGCCCACAGGACCACCCCCCCACCAAGTGCTTCTCCAACAACCTGGGGGAAGGGCAGTCAGGGGGTGGGGCTTCTCTGCTCGGGGCACCTGGGCAGTCTCTCCTGGACAAGCCCCAGTCGCCTGCCTTCTCAGGTCCCCCGGGGGAACCACTGCAGAGAAAGGTCTGTTACCTTCGCCTTGGATCCGCACAGCAAACCTGAAACTTACCATCCTTTGTTGTTCAGGTTGAACAGAGGCTCAAATTATTCAGGATCGCGTCCGACAAGCACCAGCACCTGTACCGTCTTGCGATGACCGGCTCTGGGATCGACCGCCATCTCTTCTGCCTTTACGTGGTGTCCAAGTATCTGGCTGTCGAGTCGCCTTTCCTGAAGGAAGTAAGTTGTGGTTCCCTATGGCAGCTCACTCACTTAATTGGCCAAACCAAAACGTAGCGAATCAGTCGGACAGATTTTACAAATCGGAACTGGCTCATCAATTGGGTCCTGGGGCGTAAGCATCACTGTGGTGGAACATGGGAGCTGCCGTTTTGGAGGCTGCATTTCTTCAGTGCCCAGAATGTTTGGGGTCTGATTTCCTGCCCTGACCTAACTAGCTGTAAAGAACCTCCAGGGCGTAGATAATAGTAAAATGCACTGAAACAACTAGGAAGTGACAAGCTCTTGAGGATTTATGACCTTTGTTGTTACTAGAGTTTTAAGTTTATACATTTTAATTTTTAGTAATGGCTGGCTGTGTTTAACAAGCAGCTTGGAAAATTCCTGAAAATTAGCAGCTGTCTGACCAGAGCTGGTACCATTCTGCTCCAGCTCCCTCTCTCCCTCCCCCATCCCAAATCACTTAATGTAACTGCCACCTTTTCTGCTGGTGACACTGTTAGCTGGGGTTGCCCGTCCCCCCCCAATCTGGTGTCCTCACTGGCCCCGTCCCTCTCTCCAGGCCTTTCCCTGTCTCCCACCTGGGCTCCTTGGGGACAGAAGAGGATGGGATCGGGCAAAGTGTCACTGGGACATTTCCTTGTTTTACTACAGGTCTTATCTGAGCCTTGGAGATTATCAACCAGCCAGACCCCTCAGCAGCAGGTGGAGTTGTTTGATTTGCAGAGAAATCCGGAGTACGTGTCCAGTGGAGGGGGCTTTGGACCGGTAAGTGACCCGGCATCTGTGTACACAGAGCTGCCAGTCCCAGGGACAGGAAGTGCCCGTCTCAGCTCTGAGTGCTGTGAAGGAATGCCTGCCGATTAGTAATGCAGATGTTAGCAGCAGTCTTGTATTTGCATGTTAGAAAGCACCCCCTTCACATCATCTCATCTCCCAAGGTTAAATTGCCACTTACTTTGTTCTGTAGGTTGCCGATGATGGTTACGGTGTGTCGTACATTCTGGTGGGAGAGAACCTCATCAGTTTCCACATATCTTCCAAGTTCTCCAGCCCTGAGACAGTACGTACCAAAGTCCCCTTTTCTAAAGATAGGGTATTTTTAACCGTTTCTTTTTTTAAGGGGAGCATACCATTAGGTTGACAGAAAATTTCAGTTCAGTTATGTACTTTGACTTGGTTTGAACATTTTCACCTTAATGAATTTTTAAATTCTCTTAACCTAGTTTTAAAGAAATTGTCTTATTTGGTTGAAAATGTTTATGTCCGTGCATGGCAGTGGTTTTAGGTCTCAGTGTTGGAGTGCTTGTGTAGCTTTCAGGCTGTGTAACATTGGAGGGTGGACTAGGGTTAGTGTGTACATGCTAAGAAATACGCGTGCGTGATGAAGCAGGGGTCTGTGGTGTTCTCTGTGAGAGAACACGTGCCCTCCTTAGTGTGGCGCTCTTCATCCTCATAGTTCTCTCCTTCCCACATGGTACACTGCCTAGCAGGCAGTGCCACGTTCACTGCTTCCCCCCCCTTCTCCTGCCTCCCCCCACTTTCTCCTGCCTCCCCCCACTCTGGTCAAAACCGCTGTTTCTCAGTCTAGTTGTGTGGGACACAGCTCCCTGGCCCAAGCTCTATTATGAGCCTTGCGCTCCACCCGGCTGAGGCAGTGGGTCTCCGTTGGTCGGCCACTCACAGCTGCTCACGGCAGCCCAGCTCCAGGAAGAGCCGTTGTTCACAATCTTAGCTGTAGAGGGCGCAGCTCACTGGCCCATGTGGGAGTCGAACCAGCAACCTCTGTGTTAGGAGCACTGGGCTCCAACCATCTGAGCCACCCGGTCGGCCCGAGTTCTCTGTTAACAAAGGAGATTGGAACTCATTTACTGTGCCATGTAATGCATTTTATGTATTGCATTGAAAGTAGGGAGCGCTTCAGATTAAAAACTCACCCCCACAGATGCGTGACCTGTTATGTCTGTCAACCCTTAATGTTTCTCTCAATGATTAAGCCATGAAGTTGAAGCTTAGGGACTTTGGCAAACGGGTGTTCGTTGTTTGAGTTAGGTTATAAGTGGAAAGGCCCAAAATGTGGGAATTGCCACGTTGTGATGTGCATTTGCTTTTTGTTTCCCATGAAAGGATTCTCATCGCTTCGGGAAGCACCTGAAACAGGCAATGACTGATATCATCACTCTGTTCAGCGTCAGCTCCAATTCCAAAAAGTGATCCCCGCGAGAGCTGCCCTGAGGGAACATGAGCTCTTCTGACAAAAACCAAATGAAAAATAGCTGTTAGTCCTGATTATAGTTCAGGATGAAAAATTGCTCTAAAAATCTCAGACATTTTCCTGCCATCGAGGGTGTGGTATTTTTTTTTTTCTCCTAGAACAGCAGACTGTCTATCACGTGAAGTATAACCATCCTCCTTCCAGGCGGGTCCGAACTTCAGGAACATTTGATAAGTGCCCCCCCGAAAGTCTTCGCATCAACTTGGGTTTATTAAGGGATAAAAATATTGTTGAGCTCATTAAGATATTAGTGGGGTTGTGACTTCACATGTGTTGGAAACGGAATTGTCGTACTTCCTCGGCTGTGACCGAATACCTGGTACTTACGGGCATTTAACATTAGCAGCATAGTATAAACATGTTTTGTTCAGAGAGGGAAGCATTCAGTTGGAGATGTTAACAGTTAATAGCTGCCACACATGTAACGCACTAACAGGACGCCATGCTTTGGGAAACCGTTTCTGTCACCGTGCGTAACTGTTCTCATCTGGTCTGCTCATGTGTATTTGCCTCTCCATGTCTGCCACGTCTTTAGTTTTCCTGACCTTGCGAGTCTTCAAAACCCAGTGCCTTAAAAACGGAAGGCCCTAAAATGTGAGGGAGACCATATGAAAGATTTATTTTTTGGTGAAGACTTTAAGTGGAATAGTGGGTCTCTTATTCCCTTCTCAATGTCCTGAGTGAATAGCCCTAAATAGGCATTTTCCTGTGGTTACTCCCACCCCTAGAAAGACCAGCTCTGTGAGGGTAGCTATGCTGGCTCCCCCATCAGACTGTGGGGGTCAGAAATAGGGAACCAGGAGGAAATGATGGTCAAATATTATGTGTCTGGAGCATTCCCTGGTGAATAAAATATAATATGTGCCTCAGGTGTACTGTGTACCCAAACTGACAATTAGGAGAACATGACATTTGCCCCTGAGAAAAGAACAAAACTTGAGAAATGGGAAGGGGGACCTCAAAATGGTCAGGAGAGTCAGCTTCTAATCCCACCTGGTAGAGAAGACCCACTGTTTGCAGAAGCGATGGGGGTAGATGGAAACAGTGCATCTGGTCATCTCAGTGACCAACTAAAGTGTCACAGGTGATGGCAGCTGACTTGAACACAGCCTACCCTTCAGATGCGAGTGCCTTGTCGAAAGACGGTGAGTGACCAAAAAGCAGTTATGCACTGAATCGTCTTCAGTATTTAATGTAGAAATAAAGGATCATGAAATGAAATACCCACTGTCTCTGGGCTGTAATGACAAGCTTAGCTGTCCATTTAAAGTTGTGTATTTATTATGTTGACCACTTTGTCCTAGTTGGGCTTGCTTCTGTGACAGTTCTGCACTCTGGTTACAAGACGGGGCTGGGCTATTGGAGGAGAAGAAAGAAGGTGCTTGCCACGAGCGCATGCATATTGTATTTATGTTGTAATGTAAAAATTCCACCTGAATGGGCCAAATGTTTTTTTTTTCCTTAAATGCAAGAAATGAAAACGCAAAAAAAATAAAAATAACAGCCATAGTCAGAATATCTCCTGTTCACCTGTGGTACGTAAGAGCCCAGGAAGTGTGGGAGGAGTAGCCCACTCTGCCTCAGGCAGGCGTGGCTGCCAACCAAGCCCCATCAGTCACTGTCACAGCCACCTAAATCATGCATGATTGACCACTGACCGGTCTGTATTACCTAGTGTTCAAGTGTACACGTGTTAGCACTCATATTTGGGCTTATCTCTCAGGTTTTCAATGTTTCACATGTAATTGTTGCTAATCAGTGCAGTTGTCAATGCAATTTTTATATTCCTTAAAAGAAGGAAGAGTGGGTTTTTACTGTACATGTTGAAAGGAAGAGGTAAGAGTATTACGTATTTAATTTAATTCGGAACAAACCAGGGTGTTAATGGAGCTGTGGTTTGAATTTGTTATCTTGGACTGTCCGTTGCATGTAAATACAATATGCTCTTTCAAGGATGTAAATCTTAGAAACGCAGTTTGAATGTTGCCATTAATAAAAACATTAACCCCAGTCTGCCACAGTATTTGTTTCTCTCTTTTGTTCTGTTAAGAAGGAGATTATAAGTCAGGTACCAAGCTCAGGCCTTTGGGACAAAGGTGAGAAACCAAAATATGCAGAAAGGCCTGGGGTTGGGCAGAGCGGAAGTCCCTGGATTTGTATACCTGCCTGAGAAGGGAAGGTGTGAAGTAGCGCTGTGGATTTTCACTCTACATCCATTCATCCATTCCCTTGCCCTGTGCCTAGAACAGTGCCTGACACATAGTAGATGCTCAATAAATATCTGGTGGATGCATGAATTTAGTTTTCTCAAGCTCTTATTAAGCACCTACTGTGCGCTAAGTTCTGTTCTAGGCAATACTGTGGGACCCCACCAGGTTCTGACTGTGGATGGAGATCAAATTCCAGTGGGAGGAGGTAGAGAACCAAGAGAACCAGTCACAGGACTTCAAGTGTCCAAGGCAGAAGAGAGGGGTGTGGAGGGTGGGGTGGGGCAGGAGAGTAGAGGAGCTGGCAGGGGAAGGAGGCTAATTTAGAAACAGGTTTGAGTTGAGACCTGAATGACAAGACAGCTGGCTTTGGCCAATCCAGCAGGGCTGGAAAAGCATCTAGGAGCAGCAAGTGTTACAGAGGTTCCTGGCTTTTGATTCTGCCCGGCTTGGTGACGCAGCTCGGTGTCCAGGTGGCTATGCACACTGCATGTGATGTCTGATGCGTGGGAGTTGCCCAGTAAAGATGTCTGCTGTGTGAATGGGGTTGACGTGCTCGCGTGGGCTAGTCACTGTTCTTTACTTGGCCTTTTGGATATATTAACTACATACCTTGTAGGACCCTACAGTTTGACAAGTAGCACTCAGCTCTGCCCCTGAACTCCGCAGATTTCTACATAACGATTAATCCAGCCATAAAATGAGAGTAAAGCCATCTACACACACATAAGCAAATACTGGGCAAAGGGCTGAAAAGACTTCAAAGGGACCCCCTCTGTGAAAGGCAGCGGGATTGGGAGTGGCGTGGTGCTCAAGGGACCATCAGTTTTATCTGTGATATGTAAATATTTCAGTAGGAGGTTTATGTTTGTATAATTCAAGAAAAAAGCTATCTTAGTTTTCATGTGAAGAAGCCAACAGAGCTTTCTCTGGAGTCCTGCCCCATAGCTCACAGGGACAGAAAGTAAATTCTCCAAGAAGTTGACTTCAAGTCAAGTATGTTTGTAATGAACTAGTTACCAGGAATATATTTTAGGCAACTCACATGACAGGAAAATTCCAGTGGTGATAGTTTATGTTCTTTGAAACTCAACTTTAATGTCTCAGAATAATTGTTCAGATAAGGAGGTCCTAGCACACTTAAGGCTGTGCCTTAAATTTGGAAATTCTCAGTGGCACATTTTCTGGGGATGTCTTTTGTTTTTATTGTTCACTTATTTTCTTCTTGGAGTTTCTTGAATGCAAACATGTACGGCTAAAGAGTACTACACAGTGTTGCTGTGTCTCGGTTACTACTGCTTGGAAAGGATGACATTTTTAAAATGAGATTAGGAAGCTGATGTTCTCCGTTTTAATTTTACCCGAGCACAGGAAACAAGACTTGAGTTACAGTTGGCAGGAATCTCTCCTGACCCCCCCCCCGCCCCCTCCCCACCCAGAACACCTTTCCACCCGCTCGGTGGGATCGGCAGATCAGGGCCACGGCCCTAACCACGCTTTCACCTCCTTTCTTGATGGACAGGGCCTCCCTCCGCGGCTGTGAGGGTGGGTTGAGCTCGCTCCCCACGCAGGGCGTGCGTCCCGTTACTGTCGTCGTACTTGTCCCTTTCGGGTCTTGGCCCCTCCCCTTTAACCTCAGTCGTTAACGTCGGGTTGTTTCTGTTCGACGAGGGACACGCAGTTTCCAGCGCCGCAGCCCACGCGCCGGCACCGGGGATGTGAAGGGCGCACTTGGCTGGGAAGGTGCCTGAGCAGGTCTCCGGCCCCGTGCAGCCACGGAGCTCCCCGGTGGCTGTGTCCTGTGGAGCTCGGAGCAGAGAAGGTGTTTTAACGACTAAAGCAAGTCGAGCCAGGGAGCCCCACCAGCGCTGCATCGGGCTGCTCTGGGGCCTCAGTTTCCCCCCACTGAGCCTGGAGCTGCTGCGCCCGGAGTGTTCTCTGTCCACCGCCACGTACAGCCAGCCCCAGGCCCCGGCCTGCTCTCCGTCCGGGTCACCGGCCCCGCCGCCTCCGAGTGCTTCTCACACGCCCTCGCCTGAGACCCTCTCACACTCCCGGACAGCGCCCCACTCAAGTTCCCCCAACCCCGCGCGCTCCTCGCTCCAGGCCCCGCCCACTGCCCCGCGCCCCGCCCCCCGCCCCCGCCCCCGCCCCCGCCGCGCGTTCCTCGCTCCAGGCCCCGCCCACAGCCCCCGCCCCGCCCCCTCCGCGCGCTCCTCGCTCCAGGCCCCGCCCGCTGCCCCCGCCGCGCGCTCCTCGCTCCAGGCCCCGCCCACTGCCCCGCGCCCCGCCCCCCGCCCCCCGCCCCCGCCCCCGCCGCGCGTTCCTCGCTCCAGGCCCCGCCCACAGCCCCCGCCCCGCCCCCTCCGCGCGCTCCTCGCTCCAGGCCCCGCCCGCTGCCCCCGCCCCGCCCCCGCCGCGCGCTCCTCGCTCCAGGCCCCGCCCACTGCCCCCGCCCCGCCCCCGCCGCGCGCTCCTCGCTCCAGGCCCCGCCCACTGCCCCCGCCCCGCCCCCGCCGCGCGCTTCTCGCTCCAGGCCCCGCCCACTGCCCCGCCCCGCCCCCGCCGCGCGCTCCTCGCTCCAGGCCCCGCCCACTGCCCCCGCCCCGCCCCCGCCGCGCGCTCCTCGCTCCAGGCCCCGCCCACTGCCCCCGCCCCGCCCCCGCCGCGCGCTCCTCGCTCCAGGCCCCGCCCACTGTCCCGCGCCCCGTCTCACCACCCCGCCCCTGTCCAGGCCCCGCCCACTTCCCAACCGCTAACTGCCGCACCTGCACTTGGTGTTCCCGAAGCCCCAGGTGGGTCCCTCTGGCCAGGGCTGACGCAGCACCCCGCCTGAGACCCAGCCGCCGTCGGGTCTCCCCCCGGCCCCGGGACCGGTCTCTGGTCTGCAGGAGGGAGGGGGGACGGTGGGCCCTTAGCCTCGAGGGGGCAGTGGGAACCCCAGGTCAGCACCTCTGGGACGGCGGGCCCCTGTGTCCGGCCCGTGGCCGGGGCGGCGGGCCCCTCTGTCCGGCCCGTGGGAGGGGGCGGCGGGACCCTGTGTCCGGCCCGTGGCCGGGGCGGCGGGACCCTCCGTCCGGCCCCTCGGAAACAGCGGAGGCCGTCCGCTGAGCCCGCGGGCGCGGGTGGGCGCGGTGTCCGCTTCATCTGGCTGAGTCTTTGCAGGTGCGCGGCTCCGCGATCCGGCCTGGAGGTGACGCCCCGCGCGAAGTCCGGTCAGTGGTCATGGAAGAAGCCACGCTGCTTGACGGAATGTCCAGTCCGGAGGTTGAGATCGTGCATGACCTGTTCGGCGCGGAGAGTCAGTTTGTTTCCGAAAACCTGCCCCTGAAAGCCCCGGTGGCTGTGAAGGCCGAGGAAGACGAGTTCCACGTGTTACAGGACGCGTACCTGAGCCCCGCAGACCCCAAAGAGCCCCTCCTGCATGCGTTCAACCCCCCGCTGAACGTGAACTGCAGTAACAAGGACAAAGTCGAGCTCCTGGTGGATGACAACGAGGAGGAGGACGTGCTTGGGGAGTATCCCAGTCTCCCTGAGCTCGCCCCCCTGGAGGACACCGTTCTTCCCGCCGCCCCGCCGCCGCCGCCAGCTTACAACGTCCACTTCCTGTCCTCCCTGCTGACCCCTCACAGGAGTCCTGCCGTCGTGCCCCTGGGCGCCTGGGCACGGGAAGGAGCCGCCCACCCCGGTGTCCGGGTGATTCCAGTAAGATCCGTGTGGGAAACAGGCACAGTACTCCGCCCCCCTCCCCCACTGGGGACGCGAGACTGCTCTCTGCAGCAGGATGGCCCTCTCCAGGCGTTCCTCCGGTACCAGTAACACCCCTGGTTGGATCTCACATACTCCAAACAGGGTGCCTCCCTTTGTAATTCGAGATGCTGTTCTACCTGGAGGTGAATTATGTCCTGGGTCCCTGGTTCAAACCGGGCCTCAGCCCTGCAGACCACATACCACAGCAAGTGTGTTAACCTCGCACTGCTGCGCTCACGGCTTTAGGAGAGGACCTCTGTTTATGTTGGAGTAACTAGTGTCTGTGAAAACAAATGCAGTGTGATTGAGTTCTCATGTTTCGCATTTAATTTCCCCCCGCCCCCTTTTGACTTATGAGGCTTGTAACCCACAGCTAACGCTGGTGTTTGGTGAGCCTTGAAATCAACATATTAGAGCTCCCCTCTGCTATCCGGTGATGGTTCTTCAAGCATTTGTAATAGAAGTCAGTACATTCTTGCTCATTCTCAGCTAAGTACTCTCTCCGTTGCTATGAAAAATCACTGGTCATTTTCTGCTTTGTTCTTGCTGAAACAAAACAAATCCATTTCTAATGGAAGCAAAGGATCCCAAGGAAATGTATGCTGGCTCCCCAAAGGATCTAGTTCAGAAAACTCAATGACTCAGCCATAAAATTCTAATAACTCATAAATGATGCCTTTGTGGAACCTTGGCTGGGACCTGACTTGGTGTGTATGAGCCACAGCGGCGGGACCTTGGATTTCTGCTTCCTGGTTAGCGCAATGCCTGCTCTTTAGTGTGAAGGAGAGTCTGGGCCTCCGCCATCCTCGGGGTTTGATGGAGAGGGACCTCAGAGTGCGGCTTCCCCCCAACCCTCCCCAGTGCAGAGGGCTTTCTCAGAACCTGTTCGAGTGGCTTCAAAGGTCAGCTGTCCATTTGCTGCCAGGTCCAATGTGTCAGGTCCTAGCCTGGCTCCTTTAAAATCACCATCTTTTTCGAAGGACCCACCCGTGCTCTGTAACAGGCAGCTAGGCAGGTGGAGGTTAAGGAGGGCAAGGGACGATGCAGAGTGCGGAATGACTGGTTTTTCAATCCTCCTTCCAGTCTTACCAAATTTAAAAAGCACCCCAATTTTCAGGCCCTCAGTTGTGATGGTAATTTTTTTAACTGAGACTTTTTTTTCCCTTTAATCCCATTGATTTTTAGTAATGTCACTGGTATTGCTCCCAGTTTTTTGGTCATTTTGCTGGTGTGCCATTAAGTTGACAGTTGGTGTAGAGGACTCTTGAAAACAAAGCTGGTCAGCTCTTCCTTACCCTCACTGCTTTGTAGTGATTATTGTCCTATTCAGTCAGGAAACCACTACTATTTAATTATAAATATTACTACCAACACCTTCTAAGTCACATTCTAAGTGTTAGTAAAACATCAGTTGGGATTCCAGGCTTCTTGAGGAAGAAGCAAACAATGGACCAGAACATTGCATACACCCTGAGCGTGCTCTAAGAACGGTGACACTGTCAGCGTGTCAGGAGGTGTTAGGAAGGCCACGAGGCTGCCAGGTCCATAGGAGCAGGGCTGTCGAATAGCCCGAGACCACCTGCCCAGGAACCTGCTCAGTTACTTACCCCACAGCACGAGCTCCACATCGAGAGCATGTCTGCACACCTCATCGGCAGGTGGTTTGGGTCCTTGAGGTCCTCAGTCCCTAGTGAGGCTAGTCAGGTGACTTGTTGCCCCGTGGGGAGAGTAATCGTGAGGAAGAGAGGCTCTGAGGTCAGGGTGCTCTTTCCTTTAGAAGTGTAGCTTCTACAGGGAATTTCTATATTATGCACCTGCCAAACTCAGTGTCCACAATGTGACTTCTCAAATAACAATTGCTTTTTAAGGTTGAACTAAAGGAAGGAGGTGGCCCGATCACAAGTAACAATCCGGAGGAAGCAAATCAGCAGAGCCGTCTTGCCCAGGAACCATCGTGCAAGTTTCCATCATCCCAGGAAGCAGAGGAGGCCTCCGGCTGCTCTCATAAGGACTCTAATCCGATGGTAATTACGGCAAAGGAAATGGGACTGACTGACATTGCATTACTACTGTTTGACCCTCATCATTACTAAGTCGGCAACAATGGGCATTTCAGTCATTGTTTTTCATTCAGTTTAAATGGTGAATCACATTGTGGTTGTCTCATGTATCAAGAAGGGCCTAATCAGAGCCTTTCTCATAGTCCTTTCACCTCCAAGATTCTCATTTCTACTGATCGGGGCAAACCAAGCAAAGATGAGGACCTCTGTACTTTTAGGATGGTGGCCACATGTCACATCAGTTCACGCAGACTCAGGTCTGCCCAGCCTGTGGCTGGAGGCCAGAGGCTGCCCCAAATTCCTAGTGATACCAAGTAACACTGGGATAGGAGAGGTGATCATGGACATTTGTGGCTTATGGGATATTGTGGCACGTTTGTAATTCCTTTAATCCTCTTATCAACTCTGTAGGGTGGGCATTATCTTAATCTCCATTTTTTTTAAAGATTAATTATTTTATTTTATTGGGGAATATTGGGGAACAGTTTGTTTCTCCAGGGCCCATCAGCTCCAAGTCGTTGTGCTCCAATCTAGTTGTGGAGGGTACAGCTTAGTCCCAAGTCCAGTCACCATTTTCAATCTTTAGTTGCAGGGGGCGTAGCCCACCATCCCATGCGGGAATTGAACCAGCAACCTTGTTGTTGAGAGCTCGCACTCTAACCAGCTGAGCCATCCGGCCGCCCCTTTACCTCTGTTTTAATGATAAGAGGGCAGAGATGTTACTAGTGTGCTTATAAGTGATGCGTCCCAGACTTCAGGTCTTAGCAGTAAGGAGTGGAAAGCAGGGGAGCCTGGGACTCTGGCTGCAAGAATCTTTTTAGCCAAGAGCTGAGATTGCTTTTTCCGAAGCAGCTTTTATTCTGAGCAAGGAGGCCTTTGCTGTAAGGCATACACTTGACTGGGAAATACTTGCAAATGAGCCCATGGGGAACTCTGGCTTCGCTGTGGTGTATGCCAGGACTTGCCTCTGCCTACGGTTCTGCTCAGGCCCACGGATTCTGAGAGCAGAGTTTTTCCAGGACATGGGGACCAGGCGAACAGGATGAGACCTCTTTCTGTTACAGCAGACTGCAGAGTGATGTCAGCTTCTCCCAGGAAGGGCAGGGTGGAGCCAGGGTCTGGAGAGGCCACTCTGAGCCCTTCTCCCAGTTGCATGTGTGTATGTGTATATGGGGGGAGGGTACAACTTCATCCTCCAAATACAAATACAACTCCATCAAACATGAATGCTGGCTTCTTATCAATATCACGATGAGCTGAATGTCGGATGCAGTGCTCAGCAGCCCCTCGTTAACACAGGCTCTATGTGTGTTATTTTGGTAACATCGTGTTTGGACTGAATCCAGGTTGTTCCAAGATCTGTGCCTGAGAAGCCGCAGCCCAAAGAACACACCAGCGGCTGCGAGAGACAAGTCTGTTGAGACATTGCCTGGGGAGAGTCTCTGGTGGCGGCTGCCAGAGGGGTAGTGACCCACCCGCAGGTGGAGAAGAAGCAGGGTTACATGGACACAGCAAACAAAGCGTCCCTGGGATAAGTCATCCCGGCACTTGCACGCCGGCTTCCGTGCACGCAGGTCCCAAGCAGCTGGAGACCTTGACCAGTTCATCCGCCTCTATACATGGGTCCTTTATGCTTATTTGGGTTTTCCTGTCGAGGAATCCCCAAGGCAACCTAAAGGCAGAAACCACAGCTTCTGTGGCTATTTGTGGTTTTACCATCGCAACTGGAAGCTGTGTGTGGCTAGAAACCATGGCTTCTCTTGCATTTATGTCATGCCTCAGGCCTGCACCCAGTGAGGGCTCCACGGGTGCTGCTCCTGAGTGATGGACTCGCCTGGCTCGCTGGGGGTTTATTTATGGTCTGAGAGTGCCAGTCAGGCCCTGGAACATTGACATAGCTTCTTAGAATTTTCCAGTTCTTGGACTAACCTTTCTAAATTGTATTGTAGGCAATAAAATTAATGGGCATAAAAATAAATCCCACATATTAGAGAAGGTCCAAGATGGCTGATTCGTGAAAACATTAAAAAAAAAAATCCCCCGTGTTAAATAATAACGTGTGCGTGTGGCAGGAAAGGACAAGCGTCATAAAGTGAAAGATTATTCTAAGTATGTGACCAGTTACCGAGATCCACTCAGGGGATGGAGTCTTTCTTAGAGCTAACCGGATCTGAGCAGGGCAGGGTCGGCGGATGGACACGGTCTCCACGCACGTAGGCCGTGGAGTGAGGGACGGTGAGGGACACTCGCGTGCGGAGGGAAAGGCGGAGCGGGCGGGCGCTTTGTCCACACGCTGACCATCGCACGCACACGTCCCTGCAGGGAGAGAGCGCTCGGAACAGGTCTGCAGTGTCCCGTTTTCCATTAACACTGAAATTCCGGATTGAAGCTGTGTTCCCAGGCTCAAGTTTATTTTGGTTCATATTACTGGATATCTTTTTAAAATGCAAGCTGATTATTATTTTCCATTTTAGGTGATATGTCAGTTGAACGGGGGCACACAAATGCTGTGTATAGACAATTCTGGCACAAGAGAACTGAAAACACTCCATTTGGTTTCTCAGTATCAAGACCAAAATGATTATCCACAGTCAGGTACAAAGTAAATTAAATAATTATTTCATATATATAAATTGGGAAGCAAACGTGTTTGGCTTTGTACATGGAGTTAAAGTGAAATAGGCAGGCAATTTGCAAACTCCATAGCCCATTTTAGTGAACTAAGAATAGAAAAAAATATCTTTACAGACTAATTTAGGTGCACTGTGTTGCCTGTCCCATATCCATGGACAGCTGCCCTCTACTTCTGCTAGCTGCAGAGAGCTTTGTGATTCTAACAGGTGACAATTCATACCAACAAGTGGGTGTGCTGGGAGCTGCCTGGGCTGAAACACCAACCTTTCCCAGATTGGGTGGGCAGTTGACTGGTCAGGTGTGGTATAAACTAAATTTTAATGTAAACATTTTTGTGTAATCAATGAGAACTGTCACACTGCTTTAATGACCATGAGGTCTGAAATAACTATATTAAATGCTGATTTAAGCTGTCACAATAGCAATAAATGACATCTAAGTGCTTGATTATACTGAAATGCCTTATGAATGATTAAAATGATTAAAAAATATTAAATGGCATTTTAAGGATTGTATTTAAGAAGTTAGACACCAATTCCTGGAAACTGGGCATCTCTATGTGGACATATATGTCGCTGTGCTACTTTAACTCCTGGGTTAACTAGAATGTTTCATTATCGGGTGATTCACTGACCTTGCCAATAGTTTAAATCAACAGTCAACCCAGATGTCATTTCAGTGGACCTTTGAAGTCCAGGGCAAAAAGGAAGACTGTAACTCCTGTTGTATCCTAGCAGTTTCCTTACCCAGGGACAGATAAAATGCCTCCAAGGCATTTCCTTTTCCTAAAACGCAGACGCCGACGCCAGTTGGGCCTTTGGCTACACAGCGGCCGTGACTTTCTGGCTCCGTTCCCTGTAGGTCAGAGCGGCATCTGACTGTCGACACAGGCGGGGGAGGGTTTTCCCTGATCCTGGTGCACGGCAAATTCTAATGCCTTAGGATCTACAAAGAGGTTTATATAATGCTCTCCAAATCTATTACCGTGTCATGTCATCATAACTCCTCTGCCCAGATATTTGGTATGTTGTGAACATATTAAATATCACCATAAAATAAATGCAGGCTGTTACCTCAAAGGGTGGGTAAGCCTGGAGCAGGAAGTGTGCCCAGCTGGGTGACTCAGGAGACTGAGACACATCTCTCCTTCCACTTGGAGTCATGAACACGGAGGTTCACAGGCCCTTCGTGTCTCAGGAATGTTTTTCACTGCACCCTTAGGCCAAAGAAATACCTGTCCATTCTAGTGGTTAAGCAGTTTGGGCCAAATAGCCTAATTAGTATTTACAGCCTAACAACTTAGTATCCAGTTGAAAAAAAGAATACACTTAAATTGGAGGTAATTCACATGATGTCCAACAGATGTCACTGTGCTTTCTTTGAAAACGCAAACTGGCCAGCTGGGCACTCCAGGTTATAAGTTTAAACTGGGTGGTCATAGCTGGGTACTCCAGGGCACCTTGGCACACAGTTCGGGAACCTGGGTACTGGCTGCATTTTTTAGCAAATAGACTATCGCTGGAAGCTCAGGTTAAGTAGCATTATGACAAAGGAAAAGCATGTAATAAGTAAAAAAATTAAAAAATAAAAAAAATACATTGACCCAAAAGGTTTTATAGAATAAAAATAGAAATAGGAGATCAGGATAAGTTTAAATGACTTTGCACATGATAATTCCATGACACATTTTCATTTTTGTACTTCCATGTGCAAGTGGAAGAGGGACAATATATAGTATCAATTAATTTTAATTGTCTTTCTTACAGATGCCCCCAAACCAATGACTGCTTTAGTAGGAAGGTTTCTGCCAGTACCAGCAAAATTAAATCTCATTAAACAACAAGTAAGTCATCGTTTTAGTAAAAAAATATAATTGTGGGTGGCTGGTTAGCTCAGTTGGTTAGAGCGTGGTGCTGATAGCACCAAGATTGTCGGTTCGATCCCTGCGTGGGCCACTGTGAGCTGCGCCCTCCTTAAAAAATTATACGTATGTATATATGTATATACATATGTATATACATGTATAAGTGTATACATACATACATATATATGCATATATACACACACACATATGTATATTTATGGGCATTATTGTCTCTTGAGATTTCGATTGTCAAACTTAGAATTACTCAGGAAATGTAATTTAGCCTCCATTTAAAAATCAACAGTGAAACATTTAGCAGGATTTCCACCCCTTCCCCACCATGTCGGGCTCTGTGGGAGGAATGGGGTGAGTCTCAGACGTGGTCCTTGGCCAGACTGCTCCTGTGTCTGTGAAAGCGTCTCGTGCTTTCCTGCAGCCCCAGACCGTCATTCTGCCCCATCTGCTGAACACGCCCCTGTGGTCCTGCCATCAGCACTTAGGCCCACTTGAGCTAGACTATCCCTTACCTTCCTCACTGCGATGGAAATGCTTCTCTAAAGTTTAAAATGCTTTTATGATTCCACTACAGTACGCATATCTTCAGTATAATTATAAGACAAATGTGCTCTTTTCCTTAAGTCTTGATATCAAACATCACCTCCCAGCAGAGCCCGTGACGCCCCATGTACACAGCCAGTCACTGCCACAGGGCCTGTCTCGTTGTCTGCCCAGCGCAACCCCGGTTTTGTGTTTGGGGGTTTGCTTGTTTGTGTACATCCATCCCGGGAATGCCAGCCCCACAGGAGCGGGGATCTGGTGAGTCTCGCCTGTCTCTGTTGCCTGAGAACTGCAGCAAAGCCTGGCGCACACAGGGCATCGCTCCCCCTTCAACAGGGCACTCGTTACATTAGCAAGCGAGCGTGAAGTGAACCCCAAAACAAAATACAACTCCACCCTTGTGCCCCTTACATTTTCGCGTGAAAGACACAGAATAAGCAAATCTAATAAGTCAATGACATTGTGTGCTAGGAGAGGAGAGGATGGGCTCTGGGGCGGGGGTTTGGTGGGGAGAGAGGCAGGTTATAAGTTGAAACTGGGGAGTCACAGTTGGCTCCATTGGGAAGGTGACACAGGTGAAGAATTAAAAGAGAAGAGGGACTGAGCCATGTGACTATCATGGGGAAGAAGATTCCAGGCGGCGGGACAGCCCAGCACGGGGTCACACCTGTTGTGGAGACAATGAGGAGGCCAGTGGGCTGGGACGGTATGAGTGGGAGGAAGGAAGCAGGGGAGTCAGACGTGGTGGGAGGACCATGGCTTTCCATCTGCTCAAAAGGGGACTGGCACGGGGGAGGGGGCACGGCGAAAGGGGGTAAACCTGCTGTCTAATAATCTTGGAGAGACATGGGGGTGGCTCAGGCCAGTGGTGACAAACTGCTAGTGAGATGCTTTGAAGGCTGAGCCAGCAGGGTTTGCTGATGGGCTGGATATGGGCTATGTGAGAAAGAGGAGTCAAGGATGGCCCCGAGAAGTTCAGCCTGAACACGTGGAAGGATGGAGTGTCCATCAAGAGATGAGATACTACAAGTTATTGGGGGGAGACCAAGAGTTCCAGTATATTAAATATTAAACTGGAGGTGTCTCAGGGAGCCAAGTGATGACGTCATGTAGCGCGCATTGTTGAGAGTGAGGAAGTTCTGGGCTGGAGGGATGAGTTTGTCAGCACACAGATGGTATTTAAAGCACGAGACTTGAGGAGATCTCGGAGGCAGTGTGCGTAAATAGGTTGAAATATCAGTTGAGTACATAGTTCTCAAATGATGCGTTGGCCAGGAGGCGACAGTGTACTTATTGGTGCAGGAGACGGATGAGTCTAAGCCGTGACCCTGGGCCACCTGACGAGGAGTCTGTGTTCCTGGTCCCTGCCTGCCTCCTCCCTCCACCCACCCTGCTTGCTTCGCTGTGTCAGCCCCACTCAGAAGGGCACCTGCAGGCCTCATCCTCCCACCTCTAAGGTCTTGCTCTAGAAATGCCCCTTCAGATCACAGCCTCCTCCCCATTTGGCCTTGGCTGCGTTTATCTTGTCTCCTCTGACTTCCTCTCCAGTGTATGGACCTTGGGACCATTACATCAGTAGGGCACATGCTGCATCCCTAGGACCCCACTTCCTTGCCAGACCCTCAGTTCTGTACGAGGTCGGACAAATAGGTTTGTGAACTCATCCTTAAAAAATTGCTCCATCCCTCACTGCTGAATATCACTACGGTCACCTTCAAAGTACTCCCCTTGGGAAGCTATGCACCAACGCCAGTTCCTAGTCCACCCTTAAAAACAATTTTGGAACTCTTTTTCTGGAATGGCCCTCAGAGCTGTCATCATATTACCCTTGATGTCCTGAGTGTCATCAAAATGCCTTCCTTTCGATATTTCCTTTATCTTCAGGTGAAGAAAGAAGTCATTGGGGGCCAGGTCAGGTGAGTAGGGAGGGTGTCCCAATACAGTTATTTGTTTACTGGCTGAAAACTCCCTCACAGACAGTGCCCTGTGAGCTGGTGCATTGTCGTGATGCAAGAGCCATGAAATGTTGGCGAAAAGTTCAGGTCATCTAACTTTATCACGCAGCCTTTTCAGCACTTCCAAATAGTAACCTTGGTTAACTGTCCAGTTGGTACAAATTCATAATGAAGAATCCCTCTGATATCAAAAAAGGTTAGCAACGTCGTTGCAACAAGTTCCCAAACTTATTTGTCAGGCCTGGTATGTTCTTCAGAGCCTCGCTACTCAGTGTGGCTCATGGAGTGGGAACACGAGCGTCGCCTGGGAGCTACTTAGACATGAGGCTCTGGAGCCAACCCCGGACTCGCTGGGCAGAACCTGCATCTTAGTGAGATGTCCAGGTGACGTGACCAGAGCCTGCCTTAGGCTTCACGTCCATCACCCTCCGGTGGCCACACACTGCTGAAGAAAAGCCTGGATTCTAGCACAAAGCTGCTCTGGCATTACTGCTACGTAGTACCTAGAAGACAGCTGGCTCTCTTTCTCTGCTTGACTTTGGGGCTAAATAAGCAAAAGAGAAAATTGTTCCTGCTTTATGCAAAAAATTGCCTTGGCTCTGAGAACTGTGAAATCCTTTCTCCAAAATAATCGAAGCTCTTTGGACTGCCATGTGGATGCATGGTCCAACAAGTCAGTGTCTGGTGACTGTAAAAGAAACATTAGTTACAGTAAGTTGTGGACACTTCCCTCCTGTAAACTGAGTGAGAGGAGAGAAGCCACAGCTCTTGGCCAGACCGGAGAGAGGGGGTCCTGGGGGTGAGGCCTCCGTGCAACTCAAGGGGTCTGTGTGGAAGGAGTTGGTCCAGGGTGCTTTCTCGGTGCCCTCGAGTCCCAACAGGCAGCGATTACACACAATTTTAAAAGAAGCAGAAGAGAGAAGATGAAGAGGATGAATAAGGTGGTATTTTTCCCAGGCCATACTTCTTAAATAAACCTTATTGTTAAATTTCAAATTTTCAGGGGAGAACAGGACAAGGATAGGATGTGTAATGTGATATATACAAATAATTGCAAAATTAAATTTATCCAGTACTTTTTAAGTTCTTCAAGCTTCTGATGAGAAGAAAATTAGGGCAGTGGTGATTTTGCAACCTTTTCCCCTGACTGTCGTCTGTGAGCCATGCTACCGAGTAATATAAAAAAAAATAAATGAGAATCACCAAAGCAAAGGACATAGGTAACCCAGAGATTATGACATTGCTTTTGAATTTGTTAAAACTGACTACAAAACACATTTTGTTGAATAGATTAAAAAGCGGTTGCTAATGAGACTTCAGATGTCAAGATCACTTATGTTATACACAAGGATATAATAATAAAGGACGTTTTTAGCTTATAGAAATTTGTAATTGAATTTAGTTCACAATTTGTAGTTCATAAAGATGAAAAAGGTATCTGTGACAGTGTCCCTGGGCAGCCGACTGATAGCTGTGGGGATGGTTTGCCGGCTGGTGGGCAGCCTGGCCCAGCAGCCATTTCCCTTTGTCCCACCCCCGGTGACCAGGCCCCGCCCACCCTGCACAGCTAAGGTCCACATATTGTTGTAAAGCTCTAGAAGGAGAGGGCTTGTTTTTGTCTGTACCTAGGGGCTGGCTGGCTGGAGTGTGTAAAACATGGACTAATGCAGTGTTTGCTTTCCTTGGCTTTGTACAGCTGGACAATGGAGCCTTACCACCCATAGTCAATGGCTCTCCTTTCCCTTCGGGACCGGCTCTTCCAGGACCACCCAAAATAACATTGGCTGGGTAAGGATCAGAGCGATCGGTGTCACTTACTTTATTTAGTAAGAGTTTAAGAGGCTCTTGGGTACATTTGTGATTTTCTTCTAAGTTATAAAATTAGCTTTCCCTGCAACCTCATGACTCCGAAAAGACCCTGCGTTGAGCAGTGGCACCAGCAGTGCCACCAGCAGTGTCCCTGTGCTTGTCTGGCTGGTTGTTGCCGGCGGGGCTCCCGCTCTGTCTGGGGTCCAGTGTCCGGGTCTCGGCGGCTCGCTGCTGTTCGCAGCTCTGCCTTGGTTTCACATTGGTTGACACGAGCTGTCCTGTCTCCTTTTTGCTGTCATCAGTGTGTGTAACGGTGTGGCGGTCACCGCATGTCGGTGGTCGTCTGAGTGCGCCTGTCCTGTGAGGTCCACATATGCGCTTGGACAGGTGCCAGCTGGGGCACGGTCTCCAGGCGCACGTGGGCTGCACCTCCTTATCTGGGACCTGGTCTTGCCCTTCATGGTGGTGCCTGTGATTGTAACTAATGAAACTAACCAAGCTGGTCGAAACTCTTCGTAGAGTTAACATTTGTGTGATAATCGTGGACGGGGGCAGCCCTTTCTGCTCGTTGAGCCCTTTGTTGGTTCTGGAGATCATTCTGCTCCTGCCCCGCACAGGATTTTGCCGCTCATTCTGATGCAGTGTACATCCCGGCCGGGCGGAAAGCAGACCAAGCAGTTGACAAACTGTGGGTGTGGCCTCTCGAGCCTCGGCGCCTGCAGACCTCTGCCCTCAGCCGTGTCTGATGCGCTGCGTGAACGTGGCCGAGTCCTGGGGTTGTCCTGGGACTAGGGACAGTCCCCGCTGCACTGACACTGCAGTGGTGGTTGCTCGTGTGATTTGCTGCCTCCATTGTAGTGGTTGTTCCTTGTGCTGGCTCTACTGCTGCCCCACGTCCGCTGCCAACTCACAGTTAATTGAATGCAGTGAGTCTGTGTGCAGCCATTCTCCTTGCTTCGCTGTCTTGGTGGGACGGCTCAGAGGGGAGGTGGTTGCTGTGATCCTCACTGGTCCTGTCGTCATGACCCTCAACATTTCCGGACCAGACAAAACTACACAAGCAACTTGCCAGTTCTGCTGGTAGCATTACAGATTTGGTTCCACTACGTGAACCAAGATGTCATGATCACTTTATCTTCTTGTAACCTGGGAGCACCGCTTGTGTGCGTTAGTGCGTCCAGAACACTGCTGGGAAAGGGGCTCCTAAGCTGTCCTTCCAGCACGTGCTGTCACAGCTACAGTACTCCCAGGCCACCGAGGCCAGAGGCGTTTCCACTGCTTCTCCCTCCGCTTCTCCCCCACCCCTTCTTCTCCAGTCTGCCCTGGGTGTCCTCAATCAGTCACGTATTTTTCTTTATTTTGGAGTAATTATGTAGGTCCTAAAAGATTTTTCTGTTATAAGTGATGTGCCAGGGACAGCATGAGCTTGGTGTTTGCATTTTTTGCTGCAAATAATGACTTGATTGACGCCCGTGTGCTGAACCAGCCCTGGTTATTTTTATCTGAACGTGCCGGTGCTGACAGCAGGCTGGAGTCCCACCAACCTGACTGTGGTAAGGGACCCGTCAGGAGGCTGGTTGCTGCTGGTTTCCTTCTGTGTGAGTCCCGACCACGGCTGACGAGCTGAACCTCGTCACCTCTTTAGAGACTTCATTAGTTCCTTTCTGACTTACCCAAGAGCAAGGTCAAACTAGGTCTGGAGACATCAGAGAGGAACTCTGTCAGCACCACAGGGCTCAAGTGTGTCTAACCTAGTAGATGGCGTAAAAGCAGGTCGCTCGGGCCTCCTGGCCGGCGGTCCACGCGGGTGAATTCAGCCGGTCATCGGTCCTCAGAGTCGGGTGGTGAACTGGCTAACTTATTAACTAGCTTATCACATTAATAAAAGTCCTCTTCATAAAATCCATGTCCCATTTTTCTCTATAGCTTTAATCATCTGATAATCAGGTGTTAATGTGAATTCTGATGCATCATTGGTGCTATTATTTTTGGTAACATAATGAAGATTATAATAAAGAATATTCATGATTCTGCTTCTCTGGACATTTTTTTTCTTAAAGATGAAGTCATGACTCATTGTGGAACAGTTGTTTTACAATGCTTTTCTGAGGCAGAACTGTCCTGCTGTCTTCTAACTCTTCAATTTTCAGATTGGCATAAGAGGGTAGTCAAATATTATTAGAGCCGTGGAAGTTCTTTCCCAGTGTAGCTTCCATTATAATCGACTTGTCTGCTAATGTCCCCTCACCCACACTGTGCTCGTTCCAAATGTGCTCTTGGTTCGTGCTGTTATTTCAACTGAAATGTCCTTTTGACCAGTAATGGAGAACCTTACAGCCTTAAAAGTTAATGTCAGGTTTTACCTCCTTCACAAGTATTTTGTTCTGTTTTAACTTCTTCTGTCTACATACTATTCTGTCTCTGAATTTTATACCATTTACAATCAGGATCAAGCAATTTGACTATTGATTATATAGTGTCTTCCGTTCTCTAATGTTTCAATTGTGTGTGTATCTCATGTCCCCAGTTACTTGGTGAATTCCTCCAGGACAGGCACTGCAAATTAAAAATTGTATTTTTTGGTGTCCCTGGAAGCACTTATCACAGTCCTGGCCACATGACGTCCCTTAGTAGATGCCTGTTGGCATTTTCCTGACACTATAGGTTCTCACTGAACTATACTTTGTCCTTCCACAGTTATAGCACAGCTGCCGCTGGGATGTCTCCTCGTGCCGCCGCCCCAGTGTTTAGAGGAGTTTTCGTTCTTCTGGTCAGGGAGGGCCAGCCTGCACTGTGCTCCTTTTCAGGGGCAGGTGCGAGGGCCAAGGGAAAGGGCAGCGAGGAGGTGTCCCACCCCCTCCCCCGAACAGCTCATGTCTGATCCACGGTGGAGAGCCAGGGGGCAGTATAGCCAGACCTGCCACCTCTGGGCACCCATGAGGGCAGAAGCTGCCGTTCTCCTATCTATAAAGGGAAAAACGAAACTAGATGAGTAATAAATCCATATAGTGTTCACTGACATAGTTTGGACACATTATGCTAAAAATAAGAGACCTCTCCAGAAGAAGTAACAATTAGCAGCTTGTACATGAATCCGGTACCATTAGCTTTTCTGAGGGGCGAGGAAGGAGTGTCATTCAACAGAAACGTAGATGGTGAGAATAGCGGTGGAGGGCCCATAAACCAGGCACGTCAGAGCAGAGAGAAAATCCAGGATCAACCTCAATCCTGACTCAAGACAGTTGTGTGTGCAACGGCAGAGTCCGGGGCAAAGGACTTTGGCCAGCACGCTCTCTCCAGTGCACTTGTATTCATTATAACACAGAGCGAAAGGGCCAGAGCAATTCCTGTGCTCCGTGTGGTAGCAGGAGAGGTCGGTCAGCACTGAGTGTGGGCCGCCACGCGCTGGGGTGGGAACCCGACCTACATGTGCCTTGGCCGGAAGCAGCCAGTGGTTGAGGAAAGGCAGCCCCAGGGCACACGTCCTCACCAGGGCATGTTGCACGATGAGGTGGCCACACACGCCTGGGAAGAGCGCTTATCACAGCTGGTGTTTCTGCACACGTGCCTCTCCTTTTCACCCTAATGCAGCAAACTCCTTACATTACCAATGTTCAGAGTTCTCTCAGTGAGCGGCATGTCTGAGCAATGCGTGGGGACTCTCCTGACTTGTAACCCAGCAGCCAGGACACGTTTGTCTTCCTCTCATGCCCCTGAAGGTGGCTTCTGGGCTAATTCTCACAAGAGCAGTTAGGAGGGAGGTCCCCAGGGACCACTTGATGCCCTCGCAACACACTTTGAAATTGTTGGTAATATTGCAATGGGGCAGCTCTGGTTGCTGCAGCAGTAGGAATGTGGGTCAGCTATTGCTCTCAGACTTTCTGGTAGTGTTCAGATTTTAGAAAATACAAAAAATAAAACCAAGAGCTATTTGGTGGGGGGAGAGTGGGGGGAGGGGCACACACAATAGAGGTTTAAGCAGAACCGGGGAAGAAACCCCCGGAAGCCTTCTCAGGGAGGGGAGAGCAGCAGGCCCCCCCTGCACCCCCAGGAGGCTCTCTGGGCAGCAGGCTGGAGTTGGCATTTCATGATCAGGCACCTGTAAGTAGGACCTAAGCTGTCAGGTGCTGAGACCTTCGGTAATTGTTCAAAAACACCACATGCTTAGCTAAGTCTCTTTTTCAAGAGTAACCATCTGAATACATTTTCCTTTTTAATCTTTATAGAGTAACTCTTAGTGCATGGAACACAAACTCTAAAAAGCCATGTAACTGTACCAAATCCCAGTGTCTGAAATTGTAAGTAATCACAAATCCTTCATTATTAAATAGAAATAAGGTTGTTTAGAAGTCAGTAAGTGGGGCAGAGCCCAGACAAAACTGAATGGCTTGCAGGCTTCAGGCCGCGGCCAATGGAAGCCACGCATCACCAAACCCGCTGCGGCTGTTCTGGTGTCACCCTGCCCCAGTGACTTCGTAGAGGACACTGTCCACACCCCAAGTGTGTCATTTTCTTGGGTTTGCTTTACGTCCCGTAGCACATCAGACAGACACGAAGCACGGCCTCCTTGTTCAGCATTAACTGTAACCTTTCCACTTGCTAGTTTTTAAAAGTTTGATGAATTGGTTTACTCCATATTGAATTTTCTCAGAGACATTCATTCATCCGCAAGGATGGCAGCTCCCAGGAGGCTCAGGGGTGGGGCAGATTGTGAAGCGGCATCTTGGGCCCCGGGGTGGGGTGGGGGACAGAACAGCTAAAATAGGAGCTGGACCACATCGCCACAGTTGAACTTGAACTTCCTCTCCCACCCCGCCGAGTGCAGCCTCTGTCGTTAGTGTGTGCACACTGCTCTCGGCTCCTACGGGCGGCCCATTGTCTCCCAAATGCTCAGCTAGCTTGAAGTTCCGTGTTGGAAGGGGGGCTGACAGCCAAGGCCTGGAGTCTAACGACCCTAACCACCGTCTCCACGTGATTTTCCCTTGCAGAGCTCCTGCTGAGGTCACTGAGAGCTCCACCGACGGGACAGTGATGTGGGGGTGTGGACGTGGGTACAAATCCAGAAGCCCGTGAAACTTGGTTCACAGAACAAAACTGAAAAAATAAATTGTTGTTTTACAAAAGTAATGCTGAAATCTAGGGTTGACTGTCTGCAGACACGTGAGCTGTCATTGGTTTAGTCTGGGGAGGTGAGCCGTACGCCTCACTGAATGTTGGAAACGCCGTGAGACAACTGGTCAGGGACTAACAGTGCAGCTCGGGGACAGGAGGAAGGAGGACAGCAGAGGGAAAGGCCTGGACCATGTGACCTTGTCAAGCAGAGTGGCCTGCCCCGATGGACACCTCTGATGCGATGGAGGACAGGTGGTGGTGTCTAGAGCGGACAGAGCCAGGAGGGGAGGGGCACCCTATGGGTGGCGGCTGCTGAGCTGCTGGCAGGGTCTGGGCCCGGGGAATAACCCGCGAAGCCTCAGCAAGGTGTAGGCTATAACTGGGGACCAAGTGAGGTGACCCCTAAGGACTTGGAAATCAGATGAGCAGCCAAGAAGGGTTTAACTTATTGATGACCTCACAATGGAAGGCCCAAGAGACAGCTTCTTGGCCTTGAAGCAGCTTTCCAGATTAATCGGTGATGATACACGAAAGAAAGAATTGTCACGGGGGCTTGGTCAGCATTGGAACAAAGGAAAAGGAGGCGGAGTGAGTCCAGTGCTGCCCAGAAGGAGGCAGTGTCTCTGGGGAACATGGGCGCTGCCTTCTCCAAAGAAGCACTGCGTGCGCGGTTGGGCCTTGCAGCCCGCTCATTGCGCTGTTACTTTCCATGCTCAGTGTGCAGCCGTCTTCCTGACGATTTAGCCTCCTCAGGAGCTCCAGGCCAAGCCTAAGCAGCGTGGGGCCCGGGATACAGAGGATGTGCGCACGATGGGCACAGGAAGGGGACGTTCTTTCCACCGCGAATTAACACCCAGTGTCCTGATCTGTGCCTCCTGGCTTGGGTGATGTCAGCCCATCGCGGAGAAACTGATTCTCTCTGGAAATACTGTGTTCGGAAGGCGGTGCAAAGTCCCAAGCAGAGCCACCTGCGAGGTGACAACACTGCCTTGTCTCTCCATGTGTGCCTCAGGTACTCCTACCGGAAAACTGGCACAGGAGTCAATGGTAGGAGCTTCACCAGCCAGCGCTGCACGATCGCCATTGACAGCTTTCAGTTTTCTTTGGCGTTTTGCTGCCCCCAGCTACGTTATGTTCTCAAGGCAATAGGACACAATTTTCTTAGGGTGCATGTGTCCTCCTTTATTGGGAGTCTCTACTGGATAAAAGTCAAGAGGGATTTCTACTAATTGGCCATTAATAAAGAGAAAAACATGTTACCATCTTTTTAAAAAATCAAAGCAATACCTACACGTGGGTAAAAATTGATGACTATTGGCGGGATCACAGTAGGAGGTATTAATACCCATCAGAGTGGGAGGTATTAATACCCGACTCCACCTCTCCTTGGTCTCTGGACTGGTCCCAGTAGCGCCCTAGTACTGACTTCCGTTTTCAGGCTTTCCGGAGCTTTCCTCCACCTCTGTACCCTCTGCTGCCTTCCCGATGTGGTAGGCGAGGGTTCCGTCTCTGCACTCATCCCCCTTCTCCTTCCTCCTCCAAAGAGGGGTAGAGCCAGCCTCCCACCTTAGCTCCTTTCCTGGTTACCCTTGAAACTTTAAATACACTTCAGCTTTTGTTGTTGTTCCATTAGCCATAAAATGTTGGGAATTATTATTAAATGATAAAAAGAATCTGTAATTAAAATGCTGTTGATGTAAACTTAATAAAAAGGGAGATAAATGTCTTGTGATTCATTGAAAATGTGTTGATTATTGAAAATGATTTTAAGATTTTTGAAGCAGTTCAATTCTACCTTCTCATCACTGTTGGATATGCCTTTCTTCATCGTTTTTCTGCATTTGAAACATTGATTTGCTTCATACTCACTTTATGAGAGCGTTGCTTGGGAAACGCTTTTGTAACAGGAACTTTTTCAGTACAGGCAGGATCGTCGTAAGTCTTAAACTGTGAACCTTTGGCACAATTTCATCGAGTGGCAGGAGCCCTCCTCAGTAGGTGGGCATTTCACATGGAATAGGTTCTGTGTTATGAGTATAGATTTTTTTCAGGACAGTTTTAATTATCCCTTTCATATACTGACTAAACAAATCTCAACTCAGCTTTTTAAGCATCCTCCATTCCAATTCCGGTTTTGCTGGGATATTGGGTGGGATTTGTTGTGAGCAGTTGTATTACCTACCTTTTTTTTTTTTACTCTGATAAAATCTAAATCAAGATTTTGATCATAGATTGAGCCGTCTCCAATATTGGTTTTTCAAATGGCCTTTTGTCTCTGATTAACCAGCTTGTTTATTAACCAGAATTCTGTGGGGAGAAGGTCAAATCTGGATGGTCCTTTATAGTCTCTTGCCCCTTACTCCTCATACTTTGATTTCTTCTTTTATGTTTTAAAGCAGTAAATACTTAATTTATATTTTGTAGCTTATAACTCTAATATTTAAAGTCTCTGTCTGATTCTGGTGTCCACATCTTTTGATTGTTCACTCATTATGACTTGTTACCTTACGTATTTTGTGATTTTTTTAAATTGTGAATTACACTATTTGGAACTTTCTTTGTGGGGAATTGTTGAGTTTGGCTAGAGGGTGCACGACGGCTTCGGAGAACGTGCGCGTCTGTCTCTGTCTGGGGTTTTCCTTTCCCTTGCCTCCTCATCAGGGTCGGGACCTGCACGTACGCACACAGTGATGAACGGCAGGCAGTGCTGGTCCTACCGTTGTTGGCTTGCTCCTGACTTTAATAGAAATGCTTCCAAACTTCTCTTGCCCTGTCCTGAGTAAGATGCTTGCTGTTGGTTTTTGAGAGGCATTTTATAGAACACATGGGCAGACGCTGTAACAGAGACTCGAACTGCGGCCATCCCAGGGCTCGGGGCAGCTCCTCAGTGCTTGTGCCTCAGCCTTCTTTGTCACTTGTTCTGCATCCGCAGGAATCCTTCCATCCTGCGGGCTGAGAAGGCGGCCCCGGTTCTCACCCTCACATCCAGTCTCTTTGGGGAAGAGAAAAGAGGAGGGTGAAAGCACACTCCCTACCTTTCAAGGTATAATCAGAAATTGCCATAATCACTCCCACCCCTAGCCTAGTAGCCAGGTGCAAGCTGGGAAATGTAGTCTTGAAGGAATCCAGCCTGGGGGCAACAAGACTGCTGTCCGTGGCCAGTGCAGGGCGAGTGGACACTGCAGAACAGCTTGCTCCTCTGCCACGTGCCGTGTCAGGTCACGGAAGTCTCCTCCAGCTTCTGGTTTCCTAAGAGGCTTTCTTTTTTTATTCCTATTGTAAATGAGTGGTAAATTTTATCAAATACGTTTTTCTGCACTCACTGAAATGTCCAGATTGTTTTCCTCTTTAAATCTTATAGTGTGATCAATTACAACAATTTTCTAATGTTACTCCAGCCTTGTAGGCCGGGGACTGAACCCAATATGATCATGACGTCCTGATTTTATCTGTTGGACACAATGCAAGATTTAGTGTTCGAATATTTTTCTTAGGATTTTCACATCTTTGTTCACAAGTGAGATAGGTCTGTACTTTTCCTTTCTTCTATTTTCTTTATTGGGTTTTGGTGTCAGTGTTGTATTACCTAATAAGATGCATTAGCAGGCTTCCCTACCCACCCTCTCCTCTCTTTTGCTCTAGCCTCTGAAAAAGTCTGGGTAAGGTAGGATATATTTGTTCACCTAAGTTTGGCAAAACTTTGCCTGTAAAACTGTCTGGACCTGGTGTCTTTGGGGGTTGGGTGGGGGGAGGGGATCGATTACTCATTTGCTTTCCTTAGTTGTTATTGTTTTCTATTTCTTCTCAGTCCATTTTGATGTTTTACATTTTTCTTGAAAATTGTTTTCTTTACATTTTCAAATGCCTTCGTATATTCTTACATTATTTTAAAAATTATTTCTGTATGTGTAGCTATAGTCTTTTATATTATCTAATTTTCTAATTTGAATTTCTGCTATTGTTTATTTGTACCGTTTCTCTTTCTTGATCAGTCTCATGAGAGGTTTGTCTATTTTGTAGTCTTTTCAGATTATATTGATTTTTCTCACTTGTATTCCTGTATCCTGTTTCAGAAGCACATAAATTTTTACTTTTTCCCCCTTATACCTTTACTATTTTACTATCTTTTTATGGTAAATGCTTATTTATTTTTAATATTTTCTGATTTTTTTTAGAAAAGAAGTGCATTTAAAGCTATAAATTACCCCTATGTACTGTTTTACTGCATCCTACAAGAGTTGCTATGAGGTACTTTTATGGTCACTCACTTGAAATAGTTTATAATTTTCATTGTAATGTTCTCTTCACCTTATGGGGTATTTATATGTACATTTCAAGGCATCCAAATATATTTGTATGTGTATATATTTTTTGAACTATATTTTTATTGTTAATTAAATTTATACTGTGGTCAGATAATGTGGCCTATATGAAATCAATTATTTGAAATTAATGTAGATTTCCTTTATGACTTAATGTTTGACCGATTTTTAAAATATTCTGTATTAACTAAATATGTATTCTCTATGTGTTGGTTGTAGTAATCTACCCAATAGCTCAAGTTTGTTCATTTTGTTGTTTAAATCTGCTAAATGCTTATTAAATTTTGTGTGATTTATCTGTTTTTGATAGAAGTGAGTTAAGACTTCTCACTATGATTGTAAATTTCTCTACTTTTTCTTGTAATTTCATCTTGGTTTATATATTTGAATCTATAGTATGAAGGGCATATAAATTCATGATTGTTATAACCTTTTGGTGACATCTTCCATCAGCTGTTAAATGATTGTAAATTTCTCTACTTTTTCTTGTAATTTCATCTTGGTTTATATATTTGAATCTGTAGTATAAAGGGCATATAAATTCATGATTGTTGTATCTTTTTGGTGATGTCTTCCATCAGCTGTTACATATACCTCTGTGTCCTGTTGCTTTTCAATTTAAATTATGTTTTTGTCTGATGTCAATGTCACCACACCAAAGTTTCTTTGGTTAGTGTTAGAAAATTATACTTTATAACACCCTTTATTTTCACAGTTTCTGTGTGGTAGATTTGTTTTAGCTGTGTCTCCTGTGAGCTAAAACTATCATGTCTAATAACCCATGTCTTTAATAGGCTTTTAAAATCCATTTGCATTCTTTGTCTCTTTACTGATACATGTGTATTTGTTTGTACGCTTTATTTCTTTGAAGTTTTAACTTTTTTTTTCTTCACTCAAGCAGCAGCATTCCAGACCTGCTTCTCTGGATCTAGCTTTTTCTGTGTGTGTGGTAAAATAAGCTTATTATTTACCATTTTAACCATTTTCAGTGTACAATTCAGTGGCATTAATTCCACTCACAGTGCTGTGCAACCATCACACCACTATCCATTTCCAGACCTTTTTCATCATCATGAAATCGAAACTTTGTCCCCCTTAAATACCTCTCCATTACCCCCCTCCCAACCCTTGGTAACCTCTGTTCTACTTTCTGTCTCTGAATCTGTCTATTCCAGGTAACTCCTATCAGTGGAATCATACAATATTTGTCCTTTTGTGTCTGCCTTCTTTCACTCAGCATAATTTTTCAAGGTTTATCCGTGTTGTAGTGTGTGTCAGTGCTTCACTCCGTTCCAGGCTGAATAATATTCCATCCTATGCGTATGTCACATTTTGTGTAGCCATTCAACTGTTGATGGACACTTGGGTTGTTTCCACTTTTTGGCAGTAGTGAGCGACGCGGCTATGCACATGGGTGTAGACGCATCTGTTTGAGTCCCTGTTTTCACTTCTTTGGGGACGTACCTAAAAGTGGAATTGCTGGATCACATGGTAATTCTATATTTAATTTTTCAGGAAACGCCATAGTGTTTTCCAGAGTGGCTGCACATTTTTCGTTCCCACCAGGAATGCACAATACCACCTTACTTTGTGTTTTCCAATTGCTGCTTTTTCCTTGCTTCTTTTTGTCTGACATGTGTTTTAGGAAATTAGCACTAATGGCCCAGTGGAGGACGTGAGTAAATTAGTTAGGAGCTGTCACAACAGTGTAGACAAGGGATGACGAAGACCTCAATGAAGGCAGGGGTGGTAGTAATAAAGAAAAAAACAGATTTAAGAGACATTTCAAGCATATGTATTTTCCCACTCATTTATTCATTCATTTGACAAATATTTTGAATGCCTGTGATTTCAGGAACAGGGAAGACAGAAATGAACAAGATAGCTATCGTCCCTGCCCTCTCGGCACTCACAGTCTAATGTGGGACACAGATGTGAATAAAGGTCAGAGTGGAAATGTGGAAAATGTGGCAAAGGACCAGTAACGGGGGGGATGGGGAAGAACAGAGGCGTTGGCCCATATGACAGTCAGGGAAGGCTTCCCTGAGGAGAGGTGCTTGGATGAGGAGGCGCTCATCAGGTGGAGGTGGATTGAAAGTGGGTTGGTAAGTGTATTCTTGGCAGAGGAGAGAGAGGTGCGAAGGTCCTGTGGCAAAAGAGGGAGGTCCAGGTTGCAGGAATAGAAAGGAGGCCCACGCACTGGTGCAGTTCTGTGTATAAGTCCGCAGTGTGTGAAGCAACGTGAGTGGAATTATTAAATAAATTATGGTGCCGCTTTCAAATGGGGTACTCTGCAGCCATCAAAATTGTGTGTACATCTATTTACATGGGAACCACTCATAATTTTGTATTGACAAGTAATAAAAGCAATATGTTATATTGATAGTGATAAATGCACACTGAGATAGTACATAGAATACCTTGTTTTTGCTTATATATAATATGTAATCAAACAATATATATTTATTTCAGTGTATATAGGTTTACAAAAAAAGTGTGAAATATATTCACCAAATCATCATCTCTACGGAGTGGGATTCTAAGGAGTGGCAATTTTTCTTTTTTTGCTTATTTATATGTTTGAAATTTCTACACCAAATATGATTTTGTTGGATCACAAATAGTTTTTAAAAAGACATTTCTGAGCAGAATCAGTAGACTTGGTAACCCCTTGGATGTGGGGAAAGAGAGAAAAGTAACTGTCGGGGTTAGCCGTAACGCCGGGGTTCTGTCCCTGGGTGGGTGACGACACCGCGAATGGCAAGGGGGACACAGTGTGAGCAGGGTGAGGGATGAAGGGGAAGATCAGAAGTTCAGGTCTGGACACATTAAGCTGGGGTGGAAATGTCTGGTAGGGAGTTGGGAGTGTGGTTCTGGGGCACAGTGTGGTTCTGGGGCGCAGTGTGGTTCTGGGGCGCAGTGTATCACGGGCTGCTCAGAGCTGATGCGCGGGGAAGAGGTCCTCCCGTTTCCCGGTAAGGAGGTTGTGGATTGCCTTTGAGAGTCAGTGGGGTGGAGAAGATCTGAATGCAGAAGGTTAAGGACTGAATGGGAAAGGAGGAAGGATAAGCAGCAAATGTGGACAGTCGTGAGGTTTGGGGAAGAGAAAAAGGAGGATTTTAGGGTCTGGAGTGTGGGACACAGAGCAGGTGGGATGAAACAGATTTTAAAATCTTCAACGTAAAGTAAAAAAAAAAGAAAGAAAAGCAGAGGGACAATAGTTAATAAAATCACCGAGCAAAGTATGGAGAGCCAGAAAAGAAATGCATCTGGCCTGGACCTTGATGAACAGATGTGGTTTGACTACAATTCTAGATTGTCCATTTTTCTCTCAGTGCTTCGAAGACATAATTCTACTGTTTTCCATTATTTCTAACAAGAAGTCAGATTTAGATATATTTGGTTAGATCAGTATTAAGTACTTAAAATTTATCACTATGAAAACACTACTCACTGTTGATTGATTCTCTTTCCTACATTTCTTTACCTTTTTCCTGGAGTTAATACTTAATAATTAGTTTTGTATGGCTATGCCACGAATGTAACCTAACCCCTTCTCTGGTTGTGTACCTGTCTTCTCCACATGCTCCGACATGCCAGGTACTGGGTCACTTTGTCTTGAGAAAGCCGTTCCCCAGGCCTGGCCCTGCTGGGGTGCTTGCTGTGCAGTCCTCACCCAGGACCAACCCCGACCACCAAGCCAAGGGCTCCCTTTGCTACCTTTTCACGTTGGGCTCCTGGCACCCTTATCTTCTTCGTTTGACTCACTGCATGGTTCTGGTGTGGACAGCCCCCAGCAGCTTCCCGAGAGAACCCACGGAAGGTAGCGTTGTCAGACTTTGCACTTCCGCAGACGTCTTAGTCTGTCTCCACCATCGTCCCGTCCTTCTGGATGGGTTCGTTGGGTTCCCAACTTCAATTCAACTTCAAATAGTTGAATTTCCCTTCAGAGTTTTGAATGCTTTACTGTATTTTCTTCATTTCCAGTGTTACTATTGAAATTTGGACACTGTTGTTTTTCCTGATCCTTTGTATAAAACCTGTTTTATTTTTTCTGGAGCCTTGTAGAATCTCCTCTTTGTTCCCAGTATTCTGGAATCTGATAGTGGGATGTCTTGGTTTTGGGCTCATTTATCTGGTGGACTGACACTCGGCAGACCCTGGTACTTTAAAAACCCATGCCCTTCAGTTCTGGGACATTTTCTTGAATTATTTTCTCCCCTTCATTCTTGAATTCTGTCTTTTGGGAACTCTAATGACATCAGTGTTGGACCTTCTGGCCTGGTGTCCTGTTTTTCTTTCTCTTATTGTGTTTACTTCTTTTGCTGTTGTCCTAGTTTGCATACCTTCTGCTAACTTTTTCATCTCTGATTACTTTTTTTATTTCCCTGCACATCTTTTTATATTCTGAGTGTTTTTTAGGCATCATTTTCTTGTTTCTTGGGTGCAGTCATTTTTCTTAATCTGTCTAAGCTGTGGATGACCTCCCCTCACCCCCCAACCCCGTTTTCCCTCTGCACAGTCTGTTTCTAGGCCTGTTTCATGTGGGAAGAGTTCCTAAAATGTCTGCTGACCTATGGCTGTCACTCTGCTCACATTTAGGGAGGAGGCTAAGCTGGCTGGCGGCCCTTGGTGCATGGGTGAGGCTTGCTCACGGTGGTGAGATGACTGAGACTTTTATTGCGAAACCTCAGTGTCAGACTCTTTCTCTGTCTGTTTTCTCTTGGGCTAGTCAACGCTCTCAGGGAGGCTTTTCCAGTCTCTGCTGGAACTCTGGGAGCTAAATAGAAGAAACCTGGGGTCTTTAGTTCATTACAGTTCCCCAATCTGCAGGTGTTCTACCCCGGAGAGTGATTTCAGGCTTGCCACGTAAGGGAGAGGCAGTCACCTGCTGCCAGAAGCGGGAAGGAGCCTGGGGCCCACTGCTGCCGAGACAGAATCTCAGCCAATTCTGTCCTTATCTCACCCGCCTTTTTTCCACTTCAGAGCAGCCTGGTACCACCATTTTCTGTCTTCCGAGCTGCCTCTCTGCTCTTTCCTGTTGGCCAGGGTTCAGCGTTCTTGGGCGGGCTTGTCAATTAACTCTCTCCCCCTCATTCCTGGCCTCCAAACCTGTCATTGTCTCCTTTCCTTCTCTCCATGCTTCTGGTTAGGCAGCCTTAGGAGAAACTCCCAGATTTTGCCCCTGTACTCCAGGCTGTGGGCCACAGAGTGATGTATCTCCACTCTCTCCTGTGTGGAGTAGATTTATGGGCAGGTCCCCTTTCAATGTTCCACACTTTAAGTGGGGGTGTCTCTGATCCAACACCACCTTTTGTAGCCCAGACTTTGTCTTCTGCTTCCTGCATGAGCAGCCCCTTTGGACGCAAGCTCTGGACCATTAGGGACTGGCAGATACCCCAGAACAACACTTGGCAGCTACAGAAGCCACCCCTCTGGGGTCACAATTTCTTGTCTTTGTCACCTCTGCTCTCCTTTACTGTCCTCTTGACTTGACATGCATTTAGAAATATTATTTTTTAACACCTAAAATAATAAATATTAAAAGAATCATGTTTAGGATTCTATAATAGGAAGGTTTCTGCAGACATCTAGTCTACCACTTTGCCAGACACAGAGGCTGTCTCTGCATTCATGCAGCCTGCCTGCCTGCCCGTAGGGGGCCCGCCTGCCCTGTAGGAAGCCCATCCGCCCACATGATCTTCAGGGCTTCCCTGGGGAACCCTTTGAGACTGGTAGGTTAGGTGCCATGACTTCCATTTTACAGCTTGAAACGCTGACTGATCAATTACTGTATCCGATAACATGGGGAGCTGGTGGCAGAGCTGATATTAGAAACCTCAGTTTGAGGCTCTTTTCAATGAATCATGAGCTCAGAAGAGAACAATGTAGGTCTTCTCTCATCACAAACGGAAGCCATGGAGAGGCTGGTGAGCGTCCCAAAGCCGCTCCTGGGCGCAGGTTACAGGCAGGTGATTAGTGGTCCTTGCCTTGACACTGGATTTCTACCTGAGTTGAGGAAACGTAAAGCATAGGCCCCAACACGTCTGTACAGCACAGTAGGAGCAGGCGTCCTACAGGAGCACGCGATGCAGTTACTAGCTGTAAACACTGATGCGTCTTTGAGGAAAACATCAGAGAACGTCCTCGGCACTGCCCTTCGGCCTCAGGTAATGTCGTGATGACTTCCAGAGCCCAGGGCACAGTGGACGCGTTCTCAGAGCGGCCCTGCTGACAGTGCTGTGCTGTCGAACCCAAGTTCATGAACAACCCTTGTGTTACAACCACGAGTGATAGCAGCCCTTTCACACATGTGTGTCCTCCACCATTCATCTCTCTTTCCAACACACACTGACGTGGAATGAAAGTAAGGTAAAGCCTTGACCAGGTTCCACCTCTGGGTCCCATTAGTTGTCACTCCTAGTCAGGGTCTGGCCGAGAAGTGGCCTCACCTGCAGTCGTGTTGAGTGGGTTGGGATAGCTGATGGGAAAAGAGCTCTTTATTGTTTGGTGTTTCCACCTACCAACTTACAGTGCTCCTGGGAACACAGTGGTGGCATTCAGGGGCAGGCTACACGTGACGTCAGGGGACATTGCCAGGAAATTGTTTTGCTTTGCCAAGTCCTATCTGATGAAACCGATGGTTTTCCTAGCTTCTGTCCTCTGGGGTAGTCACTGGAGAATCATCCCAGTTGATCTAGTTTCCGTTAAAAACAGAGAGTTGTCTAAATAAAAGTTGTGTTGTCTGCAGCACACGGGCCGGCTCCTTCCGTGCACGCGCGCGCGCGTGTGTGTTTGTGTGTTTGTGTGTGTGTATGTGTGTGTGTGTGTGTGTGTGTGTATTTTTTTGTCTGTCCCTCTCGTTTTCTTTGCCCGCTACACCATCTGCACCTCTGACACACTGTCCTTCTCTTCACAGGTACTGTGACTGCTTTGCCAGTGGGGACTTCTGCAACAACTGCAATTGTAATAATTGTTGCAACAATTTACGTCATGAAATCGAACGGTTTAAGGCCATTAAGGTAACTTTCCATTAAATACATGTATTTAAAAAGCGTTTAAAAGGGCTCAAGATGTTCATAAAACCGTCTCCAGAGATACCTAATTTCACTATAGGGAAAACCCAAAGTGTTGAAGAATATACACTGAATATGACTGATACTGAAGGTGGGGCACTGGCCCGTGACAGGGGCCACGAGGGGAGTGGGAGCCGGGGGAGACCTCCACCCTCCACCTGTGTGGGATGGCTACACAAGTCCAGCGGGTCTTGGAATGTCCCAATTTAAGAACATGCAAATGTCCACTTTGTCTTGATTTGGGGTTCAGAAATTTGTAGCAGAGAAGCCCGAGTTCAAAGAGTGTAGCCTGAAGAGAGGTGTGGATGGTCCGCTGTGCAGAGAGAACTGGGTGGGAGCTCTCAGCCGTTACATATGTCTAGTGTTTATTCCCTGGGCTCCTGCATGAAGGGGCGACTCTGGGCTTCCTCCGGGGGTAGCAGCCCTGCCGGCCACTTGCAGAAGACTCACTGCAGGAGCTCACAGCTTCCGTCCCTTCCTGTAGACACAAATGATAATCAGAGAAGGAAGGACATTAGGCCTGGGCCTCAACCTGCTCCGGGATATGAGTCGGTGCCCTCTAATTCCTGTAGGCTTGAGACTGCCGTGGTTGGTTGGTTTCTTTTTTCTAAAATAATTTAATTCCCCTGTTGAGTTACAGATAATTCAGTTGAAAATATCTTTGTCAGCTTTGGTACAGCCAGATCCATAGGACAGAAAAAAATCCTGATGCAGCTAACCTTCAGGATAGCAGCATTTTCTTTAGGGGAAAAGGACACTATCTACAGAGAATAGTGTAAAAAGTTTTATTTAAAAAGTGTGGAATTCTATGCATTGCTGATAGGAATGTAAATGAATACAACCACTTTGGGAAATTGTTTGGCAGTAGCTACTAGAACTAAACCTTTGTGTGTACTGCGACCCAGCAGTTTTATTTCTAGAAGTAGAACCAGTGGAGGTGAGTGTGCATGTCTCCCAGAAGCTTGTATAGGAATGTTCACGGCGGCTTTATTCAAATAGCCCCCAAACTGGAAACAGCCCACGTGTCCGTCCATGGTGGAATGGATGAATCTGTTGAGGGGTGTCATGGAATCGAATACTAGACATGAGAGAACAAGAAAGGACCACAGCTCTGTGCAGCTGCGTGGAGAGCCTCACAGACAGGGTGCACGCTGGACTCCACATGCATGGAGGCCCAGAGCAGGCCAACGGACGTGATCCAAGTCGGAACAGTGGTTCCCACTGCGGTGTGTCGAGAGGGGAGCCCCCAGGGGGCTGGGCTGTCCTCTGACTTGCCCCGACTGGGGTTCCACAGGCTCGCACGCCCTCAAACTCATGACACCGCACTCCACAGACGTGTGCACGGAGGGGCCTTGTGCTGTGGTAAGAAGTGAAAATGCACAAGCAGAGCAGCCTTGCTGCCCGAAGGCCCTTCTGCAGCGGCCATTTCCAGTGTCTCTGGTGTGGGATGGTGCAGCTCCCAGCTGCCAACCTGGGGAGGGGAGAGGGAAAGACCTGCCACGGTGACTTCTGTGTTGCTTGAATCTTTATAAGGAGCACTGAATCACTTTGTCATAAAAAAACTACAGACATAAAAATGTTAGACAAGCCGGATAAAGAGCTGTGCGTGCTGCCTGAGCCGTGCGTGGCCCAGCGGTTGACACCCTGGCTCAGCGTGAGCCTTAGGACTGGAGTCCATCTGTTATTACTCTCTCGGTGCCTCAGGGTGTAGCATTCTCTTCATAAGGTTGCCCTGATGATTAAATAAGAGAATGCACATAAGTCACATATGAAGATGCCTGGACCATGGCGAATATTTCATAAATGTGAGCTGTAGGCAGAGTATAGGATCCCAACCATCCTAGGATAACGCGTCCAAGAAATGCTGGAAGGAAAAGTATGTTCACATGGACACACGATTTTCTTGGCATCTTTACTGACCATTAATTTTCTACAATAAATCCGTATGACTTTGAAGCTCGGGAAATACAGCAAAGCCTGAAGAAACTGGCTGCAGTGTACCTTTAAGTGTGTAAACGAATTAGAATGAAACAAGGACATGTATTTTCTTAGTTGTGTGAGGAGACACAACGCTTATTGTGGCTTCTGTTAAAGGAACAAGTAGGTTCAAATGACAGGTAAATGAGACACCTTTCGCTGAACAGTATTTCTCCCATCCAAGTACTAACCAGGCCCGACCCTGCTTAGCTTCTGAGATCAGATGAGATTGAACAGTATTTCTTGATAACAAAGTACGTCTTGATGGAGTGTGTTGCATTTTCTGTCTTAGGCATGTCTTGATAGAAACCCGGAAGCATTCCAGCCAAAAATCGGGAAAGGGAAACAGGGGGACGTTAAGCCACGACATAACAAAGGCTGTAACTGCAAGCGGTCAGGCTGCCTTAAGAATTACTGTGAGTGCTATGAGGTTAGTAGCCAAATTTCCTAGTGTTATTCGAGAAAACAGGTAAATATGATGGCCTAACTAACTGTGGCGTTAAGAGAAAAGCTTTCTGTAACTTAAAAAGAGAACTAGAATTGTTTTCTTCTTCCAGGCTATCTAGAAGCGTACTCATACATCTGTATTCATTTCTTAAATATAAATTACGCTTTACAAATCAAGCCGGTTAGCCCAGGGTCCCCTTGGGAGCATGTGCCTTTGCCGAGCCCACCCGTGTCCAGGGGAGGCCGCCCCGCCCACCACTGTGGCTCTCCGCTCTGGCCCTGGGAGCCACACTCAGTCCAGCAGTGTGGTGGCTTCCGGAGGCGGCCGGGCCTCTTCCTCCCTGAGCAGAGTGAAGACGCTCTCAGGGGGCAGTGGGGGCCATGTCCCCAGGACATCTGTCGGGGTCGAGCAGCTCCTCCCTGGCTCGCAGCCGCTCAGAGACCAGAGTGGACAGTCGCCTGTGTTGCCAGAGAGATGCCAACAAACCGAGGTGCAGACAGACTCTTGGACAAAGGCTTCTTTCTCTCAGACTCTGTGGCTGTAGACAGACTTGCTTTCTCCTTCAGTTTCATCCCTCTCTCGCCTCCCTTTTCTGTGTCTCTGTGTTAAAGGAAAAGAGGAGAGAGGCAGGGAGGGAACCCGCGGCCCTTCAGTGGAGCAGCACAGAACCCTTCCTTACAGGGCTCTCCTTTGCTTTGCTTGAGGGCTTTTGGGGGTATCGTGAACTTTATTTTTAAAAGATGGTCGTAGAAGGTCAGTCTTAAGACAAGTCTTCATGGTTCTGGAGACACACATTAAAAGCTCCAAGTAAGCAGACATCACGTCGCCCTGCCAGGAGTTTGAAAATACAGTCAAAACCATTGCAGAGATATAGAGTTCAAACCCTGGCGTCCCCACAGGAACTGTCTTCAGATGCACTCTCTGCTCTTCCCTGCGCCCTTACTGGCTGTCGTGACAGTGAGTCAGCCCGCGTGCCTCTGCCGGCACCAGCCCACGTGGTGTGCACGTGTCCTATAGTCCTGGCATTAGAGTAATTAGAAATCCCGAAAAGCAAAAAGCGTCCTGCTGAAAACACCCCGATACCCTTTGAGATGCATGTGGAGTGGGAGTGAACAGAGGGCACTCCCCAGTGGCTGAAAACCCCAGTGGTTGGCAGGGCCAGCGTGCAGAGTGCCCCAGGGCCGGGGTGAGCAAGGGGTTGAACCCAGGCTTGCTGGGCACAGCCAGGACAGCCCCCTGAGTGTCACACTGCCATGTGGCAGGAAACAACCCCGTCACACACCCCGCAAGGAAGCAGGAACCTCCCCTCCAACACCCAACACAGGCCTGCTGTGGGGGAGGCGGTTCCGATTCTCCCCCCACGGGTCTTCAGCAATAGCACAGCCAGCACAATACCCACCACTGCGGGAGGACATGGAGTTATCCCCAGCTGGCACAGGCTTCATTCAGAACCAGTCAGATGAAGCCTTCTCTGGGTTCCCAGGAGGAGGGAGCACCCCCACCAGACACAGCCACACGTGGCCCCCCACCTCCCGGATCAGCCGTCCCACTGTGTTGCCATGATGGCCACGTGCGGACATGCAACCCGCTCTCTTCATATCAGTTACTTGCTCCTCTTCACGTTGACTGTTTTTGGTCTGAAAATTGCAGATTAAGCGTGCTCACACTATGCAGATATGAGCAGAGTTATTTAAGGTCCAAAGAGAATGTGTTGTTTTTTGATGAGTTGTAGGGCAACCTAATTTTATTGAAGCATTTTCTATTACCAGGCCAAAATTATGTGTTCTTCTATTTGCAAATGCATTGGCTGCAAAAATTATGAAGAAAGCCCAGAACGAAAAACACTCATGACCATGCCAAACTACATGGAAATTGGAGGTTCTGAAGGCAGCCATCACTTGTCACCCACTAAGTTTTCAGGACGACCAAAATTCAGGAAAGAAAAGTAAGTTCTCTGAACTAACCCTCCTAATAGGGGAAATCGAGGGTGATTTGAGAGGAGGGTTAATTTACACACAGGGAAGAAAGTGGGTTGTCTGTGGGGGCTGGAGGAAAGGGTGGGGAAGGAGGCGCCTGCCTCCCGAGGGGCCCCACTGCTTTGTCCTGTCTGTCCTGTACCTCCGCCCCTTTGTCCTCACGGAGCAGAGGGCCCTGTAGGGGTTACCAACAGGCTACTGACCTCAGGCTGCAAGGGCATGACATCCAGACAGCAAGTGCCTGAGCCACTCTTACCACGTGAGGTGACAGCCCTGGGATGTTCTCCGTACACACTGTTTTCCTTACTAAAGGGACTATGGGTTCCACTTTAGTTGGATATTTTCCCATTTAATGATTTTGAGGCCCTAAGGTAATCCTACTAGGTGTCAAGCGTTGAATAATAATTTTACTAAATATTGGACTAGATTCACCATTTTAAAAACATGTCTTTGCATTTGGTGTGATGGATGGGTCATGTCATGGTAAAGTACCAGGTGCATTAGTTAATTAATATCATTGAAAAGCCAAATTCCTGCTTATTTGGTTAGACATCAGAAGTGCACATCATGGGGACCTGCAGAGAGCTTTATCAGTAAAAATGTACCCACACGTGGCTGCATCTTCTGTAAAATGACATATGAAAATGTTATTGCCGCCATCGGGATGGTGTGTGTCCGATGGAAGGTGCTGGAGGCGCCATGCCCTGGGGTCTGGTCTCCAAACGTGACGATGACTCTTGACCCGGGGGCAGCACTGTTCTTCCACCTTCAACAAAAGCCCTTGCCTGTTTTCTTTATAGAGAGACTTTAATCAGTCCCAACATCTATCTCTCTATTTTCATAATTCAATACTTTTTTATTTTTTTGTTTTAAGGAGGGCGCAGCTCACAGTGGAGCATGAGGGGATCAAACCGGCAGCTTTGGTACTGTGAGCACCACGCTCTAACCAACTGAGCTAACTGGCTGCCCCTCCAACACTTTTTAATACTTGATAAAGTTTTCCTAAAATCGTTCCGTTTGAGCACAGCTTGGGCAGCTAAGCCACGGCTGCTTCCTGAGCTCAGCGGGGCACATAGCAGATCCTGGAGGACACAGTATGGCGGCCTCTCAGAGCCTCAGTCAGGGCTTCACGGCATTCTGTGGTTGAGGCTGTGTTGACATGCACCCCCAGGAAGGTCCTCAGAGCCTGGCAGGAAGGTCCTCAGAGCCTGGCCATGCAGGCGTCCTCTGGCCCCCGTGTCCCGCGGGGAGGACACCCAGACACTACAGAGAGTTCAGGCCACAGCTGCTTCTCTACAGGGCTTGTCCTGTCTATCCAGGGTCCTGCTGCTTCTGTGCCTGCCCAGCCCACGGCTGACACTGTAACCCAGGCCTCTGGGTTTGCTTGTGGATCTAATTGTGAGAAAAGTTAAACTCTGCCATGAGAGGGAGGTCAAGAAGCTGACGTTTTCCTTCCTCTATATTTTTCTTCTAAAAGTAATCCTGATATTATCACAGTCAGTAGTTCCCAGTATTATGAAGACAACATTAGATGTTACAGTGACAGTCTTTAAAATACCGTGACAGGCGTGTCCCCTTGGCTGTAACAGGTGTGTAAAAGCACTGGGGCTATTGACCACGGCGTTTCTCGGGTCTGTTTCTGACAGGCGACCGTCCTGCATCTCCTGGGAGGTGGTGGAGGCCACATGCGCCTGCCTGCTGGCTAGAGGAGAAGAGGCAGAGAAGGAGAATCACTCGGAGAGCCTGGCCCAGCGGGTGATCCTAGAGGAATTCGGGAGGTGCTTGTCGCAGATTCTCCACACTGAGTTCAAATCCAAAGGGTTGAAAATTGAGTAGAGAGCAGTGAACGCGTGTGGATTTCATCCCAAAGTTCTGGAGGAAATCTGCACAGAGGAAGGTGGTTTTAAGCAGGAGAGCCTGGGTCTGCATCAACAGCTCCACTGTTAAGGACAGCTCCACTGTCCCCCTGCGTCAGGGGACAAGGGGACTCAGTCCCCCAGGGAGCACGACATAACCGGTGCTGTTGGACCAGCGTGGGGAGTCTGGGCCCGTGGGATGCTGGGAGAGCTGCCTGCACTGACCTTGGGTCCTGCAGGATGGACACGAGTCCTCGGTCCACAGGGATTCCTAGTCCTATGACTCGGTCCTCCTTCGGGAATTTTCCTTTGGAGGCTTCTTTGCATAAAAAGCCACAGTGATTTTCCCTCAAAATTATTTAGCAAGAAATTCTCCAGATGAGCAGCTAAGATACAACTTAAAATCTCTAAAGAACTAAACACCCTGAAGAATTTCTGAGTGCAGGCATTTCCCTAGAGGCGCACGAATTGTCAGTCTCTGTTACGATCTCCGAGAAATGCAGACAGCCGGGGTCCACGGCCCTGATGTCATCAGTAGCGTCTTGAGCTGTGGGACTGAAAATTATCTAGTTTCTTATGTCTTTCTGTTGGAATATGTGGAAAAGGTCTACTACCCAATTAACTTCTCTGTAATTATTATAACATTATTGTTGGTAAAACATGGTTAAAATAACTAGTTTGCAGAAACCAGCAGGTAAGGTTAGTTATTAAGTTGACTTTTTTTTTTGTTCTATTGTAAAAGCAAACAGGAATAAAATTTTCAAATGTCTTCTGTTGTAATTAACTTAGTGACTGAAGGGACGTGGGGGTGTAGGCTTTGTGACCCCTTCCGGGCAGGCCGTCAGCGCTACCAATTGCAGTGCCTGCCAACTACACAGGCAAGTTAAGATTTTCTAGTAGATACATTTAAAAAACTGAAAGAAACAGGTGAAATTCATTTTTACCCAATGTATTTAACCCAGTATATCCCAAACACTATCATTCCAACATGTAATCAAAATAAAAATGATTGTGATAGTTCACATTCTTTGTATGTACCAAATCTTTAAAATCTAGTGTGTATTCTACGCTCAGAACACATCTGAATTCCCACCAGGCACATTTAAGTGCCAGGAGCCTCACAGGGCAGGTGTGGGGGAGGGGTGGAAGGTAGCTGGGGGGGGGTTCGTACAGGGTCCTCCAGCACTATTCTGAGGCAGCGAGCTGCCTGGAAAGTCCCTACAGCCAGATGTAGCTGTCATGCAGGGTCTCTGGTCCCGCTCCCCACACCAGAACGCAGGACATGGTGAGATCAAAAAGGAACACCCACGAAGCCATGGATAGGGGAGTCATACCACTATAGTCTCTCTGGCGGCTGGTTTGGAGACACAGGGAGCAGTAGCCACACAATCTGCAGCCTGCCGTCTGCTTCTCTGCTAACCAACCAACCAACCAACCAACATAGCCACGGCAGTTATATCAGTGGCTAATGGCTAACCGGTAACAGCTGATAACCAACTAGTCTCAGCTGATGGCCATCTACTACCCCAGCGAGCACCTTTCCACGTGAGGCCGAGAGCCTGGAAACTGCTCTCTGGGACTCTGTCCCCACACCAGGTATTCTGAGCTAAACCCTGAGAGTTAGGCAGAGACCTCTGGGAGCACATGATCCCTGCAGGGTTTCTCAATGTGGGGAATTTAGCAAGTCGGAACAGCTTTTAGGAAATCCAATACGAAGTAAAAGCCAGGTACAGCTGTGTATGAAGCCACGTGATGTGGCCCAGAGGCAGCAGTTACGTGGACGACTGAACAGATATAAAACCGCACCTGATTTGTTTCTGGTAGGCGCCAATGCTATCTTAAGACCCATAAAATAAAAGTAGTAAGTCCTTATTTCTGGCTGTGTTGTGCAAATTTAACCCCCTATATCTTTCTACTCTACTAAATGATTTGGGCCACCTTTGTGATTTTTTTTAAAAGATTTTATTGGGGAAGGGGAAAAGGACTTTATTGAGGAACAGTGTGTACTTCCCGGACTTTTCCAAGTCAAGTTGTTGTCCTTTCAATCTTAGTTGTGCGGGGTGGAGCTCAGCTCCAGGTCCAGTTGCCATAGTTAGTTGCGGGAGTCGAGGAATCGAACCGGCAACCTTGTTGTTGAGAGGACGTGCTCCAACCAAATGAGCCATCTGGGAGCTCAGCAGCAGCTCAGCAGCAGCTCAACTCAAGGTGCCGTGTTCAATCTTAGTTGCAGGGGGCGGGGCCCACCATCCCTTGCCAGAGTTGAGGAGTTGAACCAGCAACCTTGTGGTTGAGAGCCCACTGGCCCATGTGGGAATCAAACCGGCAGCCTTCGGCATTAGGAGCACAGAGCTCCAACTGCCTGAGCCAGCGGGCCGGCCCCCAACATATATTTATAGCGTAGCCACAGCAGTTATATTAATGGCCAATGGCTCACTGGTTACAGCTGACGGCCAACTAGCCACAGCTGATGGCCATCCAATCAATTGATGGCCATTTACTACCTGAGCCAACACGTTTCCACATGAGGACGAGAGCCTGGAAACTGCATTCCTGGCTCTGTCCCCATAGCCAGCCACACATGCTGAAAATTTTCTTTCCCATCAGTTAACCACAAGCTGGTATACAATACAGAAACATGGGAGCAAATGAACCATCCTTAAGAAAGAAACTTCTGTGACTGCAGACTATCAGCAGAAATCTACTTGTAACCCTCCTCTTGGCTCTGAGGCCCTTTATCCCTTTACGAATCCCTGTACCATGCCTGAAACTCCGCCGGGGTGGGTGCAGCTTAAAGCCACGACAGACAGATTACTGTATGAAGTCAGTTAAAATACTGGCTTAGGGAACTGAAGGTGTACCTTTCATCCAAGATAACAATGATGGAGAACTTAGAGACTCTAAGAGAACGGAGTCTAGGTGAAAATCAAGACACTGGTGGGGAAGGAGCTGCTCACTGTGCCGGGGGAGCTGTCTCTACGGGGGGCAGTATCTGTGTTGTGGACTTCGGCCATTCTGACAGTTGTGCGGCCACATCTCATTGTCTTAATTTGGTGACATACGATGTGGAGCTTTGTTTCACTTGGCATCTGGTGCTGCTTCTTTAGTGAGGTGTCTGCCCAGGTCTCTCGCCCATTTCTAACTGGGTTGTTCACTTCCTTATTATTTTAAGAATTCTTTGTATACTTTGGGAAATAGTCCTTTATCACATGTGTCTTTTCTTTGTTTTTCCTTTTTTTTAAGGAGGGCGCAGCTCACAGTGGCCCATGTGGGGACTGAACCGGCAACCTTGGTGTTATCAGCACCACGCTCTAACCAACTCAGCTAACCAGCTCCCCCCACGTGTGTCTTTTGCAGATGTTTCCTCCCAGTCTGTAGCTACTCTTCTCATTCCCTCAACAGTTGGCGGTCTGAACATCAGCGCACCAGGGCACTGGCAGGGAGGGCTGGGGCTGGGACGGGGGTGCATGGCCACTGGATGGAAGGAGATGAGGCTAGAGGAGACCCAGCAGGACGGCTGCGGGCTGCAGGGATGGAGAGAGGGCACAAGGTGAGTCCCCGACCAGCAGCGGTGGCGTCACTGGGCACTTGTTAGCAGTGCAGATTCAGACCCATCCGGCCATCCTGAATCAGACACTCCGTGAGAACTAAAGAAAATTAAATGTGAAAGAGGAAAGCTGAGGGTGGCGAGGGCAGGGAGTGAAGGATGGGCCCTCTGTCTAGAGAGCCGGGTGGCTGCTGTTGCTTCACCCTCAGCTGGACCGGGCACCCTGCATCTGGACGAGGTGTGTGCAGACGGAGGAAGAGCTGCGTGGGGTCGCAGCACCACAGGAAAGTGGAGGAGACGTGGATCCACATTGGGGAATGGCTGATGGAAGGAGAGAAAGCTTCCTGAGTGTTGGAGGCGGGGAGAGAGAGGCAACGGCTCGGGTCCCCACTAGTGTCCACTTCGTCCTGGAGCAGGTTCTGAGACGGTGACGCTCTTCACACTTGGCTGTGTATTGCAATCACGGGGTGGGGGGGGCACTAAAGGCACAGCCCCAGACTCTGAATGCCACCCGGCCCCAGACGACACTCAGGAACAGCCAGTGGGGAGCCACTGGAGGGCAGCAGCCATGGAACTACGCACCCACCCCCCTCAGACCTGCTCTGGTAAGCCCCCCAAAACCCCGTCTGTCACAGAACTTAGTAAGAGGCTTTCCATCTCTGCCTGTGTTCTTTTAGGACCTTTTGGGCCCTCTGTACTCCGGCTCAGGAGACACCCTGTGGGAGTGCTGGTCCCACGTGCTGCTCCCCACACAGCACTGGCGTGACGCACGTCACCATCTACAAAACAGTGAAGATTTTCAGGACACTCACCTTTCTACCTCAGCCACACGAATTCTGATACTGCACCCTGTCCATCTCCACCTCACCCCCAGCCCCCACCCCGCCGGCCAATCCTTTTCTCCTTATCATTTGTCACACTCATGGCGCCAAACAACTCTGCGTCCATGACTGGAGTCGCTTTAGACATTCTCCCTGGAATATCGGCTCCCTTGTCTGTTTTGTCCTTTTGTCTCAGTAACAGACTTACCTTCACGATCATGTTAGACTCGGCTTCATGTGAAGATAACTTCATATTCCCTTGACGGGCAGTGACAAGGGAAAGTATCTCAGAGACGCTCTCACTAGTACAATTTGGGTCTAAAACTTGTATCCAACACACATGATTAGAATCAAGCTTTATCTTTGAAAACACACTGGTGGCAGTGGTGACAAGACAGACGCAAGGAAGAAAAAAGACAACAAAAGTAGTTGCTATTTTTTATTTTGCCACTCAAAATAAAATAATTACCAAAGGGAGAAAATCTTAAATGATAAGAGCACAGCATCAAAGCAGTGAGGACAGGACTAGTTTACTCCACGTAAGTTGTCATCTTAAAGTCTCCGCGTGATGTGACCTGACGAATTTCCCCGGGGCTTCCTCAGGACTGCTCTGTGTCTTCTGAGGAAACGGCTGAGGGGAGCACATGTTCCAGGGCCCCAGCCTCTGCAAAGGGAAGGGGCACTTAGGTGGCCAGCCCTGGCCGTCTGCCCGGAGATAACTGTGGCTCCAATCCTAAATCAGATCCAACGTTTCCTGTTTCTTACCTTTCATGATTTAATTCTCATACTTAGTATGCATGTGAAACTGTCAGACATTCAAATTCATGCTTTAAGGAAGTATAACTCCTGTTTGAGTGATAAAAATTGGTATGGCCTAATGAAAGAAGTTCCATGCTACAAGATTCAAAACATAAAACACGGTAAAAAACAAAACGAAAAAAAATAAACCCTGGAAGAGTCCATCTGCTCCTTGCTGGAGAGTCAACAGCAGATTTTCTACGGCTGGGAGGACCCCGAAGGCGCCACTAGGCTCAGACAGAGGGAACCTGGTGATGGGCTTTGAGATTTCTAAATCCTCCTCCTCCCACAGTCTCCCTGCCCGTGGATGGTTCTAAGGAAAAGCAATGGGCTTTAAGTCTCCTCCCCCCACGTCTTCCCCCTCCCCACACCCACCTGAAGTCCTTCAACCAACGCAGTGGGGACGGAAAGCAAATGGGTCAGGACAGAACCAGAATCAGCCTTGACTTTTCCAAACTCATAACAAAACTGAAGTGTGAAACTGGACAACCAAATGGCTCTTGGAGCATCACAAGAGATGCTAAAGAGCAGCCCCCTCTCCCTGCTGTGTCCCCCACCACCCCTCATGGTTAACTCTCAGAGCCATGCCTTCCACAGGGCGGTTTTGACCTGTGAGATTATCTGACTGAGGCCAGACTTGAACGAATGACAAGCATGAAGCAGAGACAGAAGTGCTAAAGTTGACATGGGGCTCACAGGGAGACCTGGTCATGTACTGGATGAAGATGATACTAGATCCAGGATCGAGAGCCATTAGACTTAAACTCAGCCTGCCCCAGATGCAAAAAGAAAACCCGAAATTTGAACTATGGCCTCCTATTAGTTTATCGTGCTTATGAGACAGATAGGGTTTAAGATGGCCTACGGGGAACCTAGCTTGGGTACTGTGGCCAAACTGGCATTGCGGTCGGCACCATGTCAGTAAATGCATGGTGTGACCTGAACCCCGAAGCCCTCTCTCTTCCCGGCAGCGCTGTTGGTCCGAGGACCCTTTCCAGGGACAGTGCTGGACCGGCCGCCATCCCAGCCCCTTTGTAGCTCGTCCCAGTTCCCAGCTTTGGAATCCCAGCCAACAATGGTGACAGTAGGTATGTGGGGTTGCTCGGTCACTTCCTCGTAGAAGCCTATGGAATCCTTCCTTAATCGGCTTCTTATGTGCCCAAAGCTCCAAGAGGTGGAAATGTAAATCGGTCATATGTCACATACCTCTGAGATGCAAGAAAGTCAGAAACTCGATTATCATGCGCACAATGTCCTTCTCCTCCTCCGGCAGTGGCCTGTCGAAGCTTCCTAGAAACCAGAAGGATCCGCGTTTATGACTTACCACAGGTGATCTGGGTCCTAGGACAGCACCATCCACGGGGACCTGGGCACCAGGAGGTCAGTGAACCCCTGGGCGTGAAGCCTTCACCAAGACACCCCCCACCCCCTGCCCAGGGCCCTGCTCATGCATTGGAAGGAGTGGGTTCAAGGCCACTTCTCTTGGAGGCCCCGTCTAGAAGGGCTCTCTGCTGTCCCTATGGCTGCCTCTGCCTCTCGGGTTTTGCTGCTGCTGTTTCTGGCAGTCGACAGCTGTGGCTGTGGGTTGGGGGCACATCTGTTGGAGCCTGGAGCCCGAAGGTCCCACTGCCCCGCGTGCCCTGGGAGGTGACAGACAGCGAAGCGACTCGGAGCCCCGGGATTAAAGTCCTCTCACCTGGCCTCCCTTCGTCTTCAGGTGGGAGCTCCCGCTTGCCAGCAAGGCCATGCTTGTCATGGAATGACCTGTGGTTGTCAATGGCATCTGTGCAGATCAGAGAGGACAGCCCCTGAATGGCGTTACTAAGGTGATACCCTTCCCACACCCAAAGGACATGCAGCTGCTTATAACCCAAAGTTCAGGGAACCGGACTGTAAAGCTGGAGCTGCAGCGTGGAAACCCCAGAGGAGGGAAGGTCAGGCTCCATGGACCTGAGGGAAGAACGTGTGCCAGGGCCCAAGAAGGAGCCTGCCTGCCCAAAATGGGGAGAGAAAGAGGGCAGACGCATAAAACTCCAGCAGAGCCAGACAGGCCCTGGGGCAACACAGGCCTGGTGCACCCAGGAAGCACCGAGGAGGGTTCCAGAGGGGTTGGGGTCGGCGGGGACTTTGGTCCTGTGTCCCTGAAACCAAGGGGAGGCCACCGAAGAATTTCAAGTTCTGATGTAAGAAGATGTTTATTTTTCAAAGACCACTCTGGCAGCTGTGTGGAAGATGGATCGGAGCCAGGAAGTGAGAGAGAAACACAGAGGGGGAGGGAGGGAGGGGAAAGAGAGAGAGACTTGGAGATAGAAGAAAAGAAGGAGGGTGGGAGGGAGGGAAGCAGGGAGGCTGAGTGTATGTGTGCGCATGCGTGTGTATGTGTGTGTGTGTTGGGTGGTGTGAATCTTGATTGCAAGCAGAGAGATGCCTAAAGAAACTACTGGAAAGAAAGAATGAGGGCTGTAAACCAAATGGCCTGGAATGATGAGAAGGGGCTGGATTGGGGGCTATTTAGGAGATAAAGAAGTGGGGGGGGGGGCGTGGACAGCTCAGGTTTCCTGGCTATTGCCCTCGGGGTTGTGTCTTCTACAACGCTAGACATAAGAAAATGAATTCATTTTTCCAGAGACAGGGTTCTTGGTACTCAATTTGGGAGAATGGTGGTGAGCTGATCCTCCGATACACGACTGGGTGTCGTCAGCAGACATGCTCCTTATGTCGCCATTTTCTACGTGGGCAGTCAAGTCAAGGGCACGCTGGGAAGCACTAAGAATTTGGACAGACGGGTAGTCTGCATGTCCAGCTCCTGGTGGTCCAACTTGACAGAGATAGAAACTTGACAGTGAAAACGAACTTGTTTTCTAACTCAGGATTCGAAATCTTGATATATTCTCAATATTCCAAAGTACCAGGAATAGATATTTTTGTTGCAGGGTTCCTCTTGTCTTTTGGGCCAGCAGCACACAGCACAGACGAGGTGCTTTCTGAGTGACAGAACTCAGGGTTGCAAAGGGTTCAGGAAAACGTGCACCCTTTGAACCAGTGAAAAGACTGCGTGGGACCTGAGACCAAAGATGCCCAGCGGATCTGCTTGTGACCCCTATCTAGCTTTTGTCATTTCTGTTCCCTGAGTTTCTTAAAGCACACAGCTCTCAGGACCCTCCAGGTGATGGATAAACAATCATTGTAGTAGGAGGAAGTCTATTTAAACTCCCCCTGTAGTTTATACGGGGAGGGGGGTGGGGGGACGGAGGCAACCCTGAGGAATGGAGCAAACAGGGGAAGCCTGGCAGGAAGGCAGGAGAGAGGGTGCTGAGGGTCTGCCTGGCTGCAGGATGGGTGATGGGCTTTGAGATTTCTAAATCCTCCTCCTCCACAGTCTCCCTGCCCGTGGATGGTTCTAAGGAAAAGCAATGGGCTTTAAGTCTCCTCCCCCACACAGCCTCAAGGCTGGGGGGTAGGGGTGGGACAGGAGGGGTCAGTGGCCCCAGGAATCAGTCCATCGCTGTGGGTGAGGGGAGTGAAGGGGGAGGAGGAGGACTGCCACAGGTGGGGGCTGCCTGTAGGCAGTGGGAGCAGGTGCCATGTAGGGATGTGGCAAATATCATTAACCTACATGGAAACCCACCCTCAAAGTCTCAGGAAACACCCTCCTCCCCATTTCCCTCTATCTGACTGTCACTGGAGTCTTCGGCACACATTTCAGAAGGTGGTGCTGGGTCACTTACGTGGACCAAGAAGGTAGCCAGCGCTGTTCAGAGTCCAGCCCCTCTTTTCCTTCACCTTAAGTGGGAGAAAAGGGGGGTCAGAGCGTGCCTGACGCGGGCAGCTTGTTTGTATAGCCAGCCATGGTCCCTGTGAAGTTACGAACTTCAAATAACCACAGAACTTAAATTACAAACCCACTCTCCTTACTCTTTCACGTACTAAACTTAAGTGACGCAAACCCTTAAAGGAAGAGTGAACGTTACATGACATTCACCCAGGCTTTGCAGGCATAACACAGGAATTAGGATGGTGCGTGTACTTGTGCAAGCTTCCAGCAATTCCAGGTTTGCCCCCAAACACGCCACATTTGACATGACCACAGGACTACGTGCTTTACGAAATCATTCCTTGTGGAGCCCTAGACCGCAGACTCATCTCCAGGCCTTGCTTTTAAGCGAGGCTGGGACACGTGTTGATCGCAGCGGCTCCCAGGCCGTGCGCGGAGGTGTGCGTCTGACTTACCCGAGGCTCCCGGAAGGCACAGCGGTGCTCAGGCCTGCAGGTTTGCGGCGGGGCGGTCTAGGCGCCGCGGGCGCGATGCCACGAGGGCCCGACGGAGGGAGCTCTCCGTGGATGCCCGCCCTCAGCCTGGCTCGCAGGGCCCCCGCCCCCGCCCCCGCCCCCGCCCCGCCGTGTGTTCCGTCCCTGGCACGAGGCGCCCACCCCCCGCCCAGTCGGGTTCTGATGCGATCGCCCCCCTTCGCTGAGGGGGGACACGGCTCCGGGGGCGTTTGTCCCCGCCCTGCACTTACCGGCGACCCGAGCCCCGGGGCGGCTGAAAGGGTCCCGGCGAGGAGCAGGGCGGCGAGCAGGAGGGCGCCACCTCTGGGCATCTGCAAGGCAAGGGGCGGTGGGGGCGCCGCGCGCGCGGGGCGGAGGGCCCACCCCGCCCTGCCCTGGAGGGAGCGTGCGGGCGACCGAGGGCGACGAGGACCCAGTGGTTTGCGACGCCCCCGGCAGCCGGTGCCCCGGCGGGAGACAAGGGACGAGCGGCAGAGGCGCCGCGGCCCGGGCGCGTCCGTCGGCTGGAGGGCGTCTGCAGAGGGAGCGCGGGGACAGGGGACGCCGTACCTTAGCGGCGGTGGGTCCGGGGTGTCAGAGACCCGGCGGGGCGTCGGCCGATCCCGGGGTGTCGCAGGGTCCGGGCGTCCGGTCGGGTGGCGTCGGGTCGGGTCGGACGGGAGCGCTCACCGCATGGCGCGGCCTCGGGGACAAGGAGGCGGGAAGCGCACAGCGACCGGGATCCCTCGACGTGTCCGCGCCCAGAGCGGCCGCGACCGGCGTATTTATGCGGCGCGTGCGGAGCCGCGCGGCCACGTCACTGGCGCGGTTCCCGCCTCCCGCTCGAGCCCTGACGGGGGCGGGGGTGACCTCAGCCCGGCTCCCCAGCGGCGCTCCGAGGCCCGCGCGGCGGCCTTGTATTGGGGGGCTGTGTGAGGGTGGCTGGGACGGCAGGGAGACCCCCGATCCGCGCGGGAGAGACCCAGCACCCTGAGAGCAAAGCCTCTATCAGCCCATGCAGAGAACCCCAAAACCACCTCGGGACGCCCTAAAAAGCTCACGACCCAGGTCACGACCCAGGTCGCTGAGAGCCCCACCCTTGTTACCCAGACCCTGGGCCCTGGAGGAAATGAGCCCCCGTCCCTACTCCCCAACAGGGTGCTCCCCTGCCTGGAAAGCCACTGAGCTTCGTGGTCAGGAACCCGGGGAGACGGCAAGGACCACGCCTCCGTCCTGGCTGGCCCAGCAGGGCAGTGCCAGGGCTCCCTGCCTCCAAACTGGCGCCCAGCTTTTCCTCCTGGCCCTCAGGTACCCAGACCCCTGTCCTGTTTTGCTAAAAGGGGGCAAGTCAGCGAGGGCTGTTGGGCTGTAGGAGGGGGCACCGCCCCCCCACCCCCGTGTGGATGTTCCCTATATCCGTGGGCAGTTGCTGGCCTAGAAGGGTCCCTGCTGATGTCCCTCTCTTGACTCCCAGGTTCAGGACACAGCAGTTTTGAGCAGGGTCAGGTAGTGGTTAAGCTCTTGGGGACCTGGGGGGTCTGGGTGGCCCAGAGCAGAGACCAACCCAGGCTCCCAGGGGTGCTCAAGGTGTGGGCGGGTGGGTAGGGCAGCAGGAAGAGAAATCAGGCAGGAACAGGCCCTCCTTGGCTTGCTCCAAGAATACTTGGTAAGCTCCGGCCAGGCCCAGCGGGCTCCTCACTGCTCACAGACAGCGGGGGCTATAGAGGCAGGGCACCTCTGGGCTTCTAAAGAGGGATGAGGCCATCAGGTAAAACCTTGCCTGAGCCCCTCTCCCTGGTCACCGAAGTCCTCAGCAGTGGCACACAGAGGCAGGCAGCCCCTGCCTGTAGGTGCAGGCCAGCCCGGGGCTGCAGCCCTCTCCCCACCAGCCAAGCGGAATATTAGGGTGGCTGACGTCATCAGGCACCCGCAGTGAACAGGATATAGGACAAATGATGCTAATGGTCATGCTACCCTACATCTATCCTGCATTTTAGTCTTAGGAACCTTTTGTGCAGACAGCTCGGGCCCCCTGCAGGGGGAGCCATTTTCCTCTGCATGGATGAGGAGGACACCCTCGTGAGGGTCATGGCCAGCTGGCTGGCTGCTTAGGAAGGTTGGGGTGCTGATTGCTGTCCTGGTTTGCTAGAGGGGTGCTGGCGGGGAGACCTGGCTTGGCGAGGGGTCTCAGGAACCGACGGGGGAGGGGGGTGTTCTCAAGAGCACAGTCTGACTTCCAGTCACTTCTGTTTCTGGCAGCCTGGGCTCCGAGGAGAGTAAGGGGCAGGGGAGCTGACCAGGACTCACAAACTGATTTCCAAAGCCCACAGTAAACCCAGGGGCACATTCCTGCCAGGGAGGGGAGGGGGAATTGGGGGGCTGCCTCCCTGGTGGCCATGGTCAGTGGTGGGCAGAGGGACAGCTGAGATTGCGGAGCAGCGGGAAGCTTTCTGGGACTCACCAGAGAAGAGATAGTGATGCCCTCTCCTGCCCTGAGTCCTTGTATTTAGAGGGCAGCACTGGGGAGTGGGCAGGGCCAGCCACGTGTGTTGCCCACCCACCCCCCAACACACACACTACCTAAGAAATGCCACTGCCTTTTGACAACTGCTGGTTTAACAAGGAAGTCTTGCTACCACTCAGGAATACTTGCTTTTCTTCTGAGAACCAATGCACCCTGTGTAAGGTACATGCGGGCTAATTTCAGCCTTCTCCTGTCTCCCAGGTTAGGCGCTTCTTGCCATCAATGAGACCTTGAGGTCCCTTCTGCTCTTAACTTACTTTTTGTCAAGAGCCTCTCAGTCAGAAGGAGCAGGAAGTCAGAACTGAAAACCTGGGTCCGGAACCCCCTGGCCACAGAGCCAACATTCAGGACTCACAGTGGGGACAAGGTGGTCTCCACAGACAAGCAGGACACATGTCCCACCCTGGTCAAGTGAAGCACTTAGGTGGGGCCGTGACATTTTTATCTGAATAGTTCCAGACCATCTGGAAGCAGAACTGTCCTGCTTACAGGGCCTGGGTGCAGCCAGGGAGCCCGCCGGTGCTACCAACCCGAGGGGGCGTTGGCACCATGATTCGCAGAGAACAAGAACGTGCAAAAAAACAAAAAACCTGCCCTCTGGCCACTTTTCCCACGTGTCTCATGGAAAAATCGTGAGCAGTCTTCACTCTATAATTACACACCTGTGCTCAAAACAAAAATACGTCCTCCTAGTTCATAAGGTCTTTCACTCTGAGCCCCCCTGGGGGACACCCACTATTGCCGCCTCTCCCTGAGTCTGCGCTGTGATTGCTGATCCTGGCCAGAAGAGTCAGGAGGACGCCAGAGGGAGGGCTACAGGCCGACAAGGCAGGAGCAGAGGCGTGCTGTCAGATGCGTTCAGACAAAGGAGGGCAGCACACCTGGGATGACGGCGCCTGCTTCCTGGCACAAGCTGTGCTGGAACCCACGGCCGCGTTCTAATGGGCTCTGTGTGCTCAGCCCGATGGGAGTCATCGTCAACTTGTCATCCTGAAGACAGCCCAGTGTGTGGCAAACAAAATGGGTCACCATTAGAGTAATGGAAATCAGGCAGAAAGCATAATTTTACCCCTGCATCGTGAGCTGGCCCATCTTCCCTTAGAAGCCCTGTTCGCTTCCACCAAAAGCTGGGTCTGATGAGCAAAAACAGTAAGGAGGCAGATAAGCCTGGACCAGGTCGACCCCGCACTAGAGCTCAGCTGTGAGCCCGAGGAGACAGAGGGACACTGCTTCCCCTGCTGGGGTGGGGGGTGCTGCAGCAGGGAGATCAGCAGCAGGTGTCCTTGCTCTCAGGGAAATTAGTAGTGAAGACCCAAACATGCAAAAACAATTATACAAATATACAAATAACCGCCTCATTATCATGAGAAGGAGGTCTGTGGATTGGATTCAGGGAGCCTGACCTTCCACGTGAGCAGGATTGGCCAAGTGGGGCCCAGCACATTCCAGGTGGAGGGGTGTCACATAGGTAGGCCCCCTTTTAGGTCCCTTTCCCTTACTCCTTTTGCTGCCTGGAATGTGGATGTGAGGGCTGGAGCTGAGCAGCCATTTTAGACCACAGGGTGTTGGCGTTGGATGACAGCAAGGAGTCTGGGGTCATGGGCTGCCCACCTCCAGGTTTGTTTTGCAACAGAGAGAAATGAACTTCTCTCTTAAATAAGCCAATGTTATTTGAAGATTTTCTATTCTATGTAGCTGGAATGACTCCTATTGGAAACTGTGTCTCACACAAAACAGGCGACAAATGTTTTGTAAATGAATCAATCAATACAAATGTTTGATACATGAATTAATGAATACAAACGCATGAAGGGACGCACCACCTCCAATGCTGGTAAGGAGGTCACATTGGCGAGATGGACTCATAAAAACAGGAGGCTCGGAAGAGAAGATGATTCCACAATGATCTCATTACTGTTGAAGAAATGGGAAATGGCTAATGATGTAACATTGGCTTTTATTTGACCCTGCCAATGTTAGCGCCCTGAATCTCCCCTTCCATGGCTTCTAGCGGCTGACCCCACCCCTACCCAACCCCACTCCAGTAACACAGTCAGCATCAAAATATCCTGAACTGCTCCTTAAAAAATCGCTTGATAAGGTAGTAGCTTGCTGAGGGTCGGGCTACAGTGAAAGTTGCTATAATTCTTGGAGTGGGTTTTTGAGCACATGTATTCAGTTCTTCAATATGACTTTGTTAAAGGATTCATGGTCTGAAGACTTGCTTGCCCGGAAATAATCGGGTGCTTTTACTAGGGGTGCAGGCTGAGGAGAGGGGGCAGGAGGCAGAGAGCAGGATGTACAGGTTTGGGACATTTGGTGACAGTCCCTCCCCCCTTTAGGCAGCCTTTGGGGAGCCCCCTCCTCCCACTTCTTTGAACATCCTGCTCGCCAGATTCACGTCCAGCTGTAGTGGAGGCTGCAAACAGGTCTGTTTTATGGACGGGCCTGGTGTCCCACTAAAATCAGAGTTCCCGGGCCACCGGAAGGAAGATGTCTGCAACTGGCAGGCTCTGCCTCGGGACACTCGTCTTCCTCTGAGAGCTCGGGCATCTTGGTCAACTTCCGCCTTCTCCTGCCTTCCACGTTAGGAGAGCCTCTTGCAGATGACAAGAGCAGTTGTTTTCATGGCTGCAGTTTTGTAAAATCTGAAATAAGCCATAAGCACATCCGTCCAGACCTGGCTTTCCACATCCCTGCCCTGCGCCGTGGTTGCCCTCACGACAAGCGGAGGGGCTGCAGGCGGTTCTGGGTTTGCCCGGGAGAAGTGGATTGAGGATGCATTTCGTTTGATGGGTTGTGGTGGTGTGTCTACAGGGGGGTCGATTTATCTCACGTTCGTGTACAATTGGGCTGCGGCCCTCCTAGCGGGGGAACGGCTTCCAGGAACATGAGCCACCCACAGTGCCCACCCCCCTGGCATCAGACGGGTGACAATGGGCCCGACGGCCTTGCTGGTCCAGCTCGGAAAGCCGTCATCTCCGGGGGAGACGGGGTTGGCCCAGGCCTGGGGTCCCTGGAGGAAGGCAGAGACGGCAGCTTTTGATCAGCTGACCCCCTCCGCCAGTGTCCCGGGTGCCGTGGGGCCTCTCGTTAAGCCCACAGCCCCACACCACCTGCACCCCGAGCTCCTTCACCCCACACGCAGCTCCGGTGCAAACTCGGCTCCCATGATGCTCTCGGGGGAGTGCAGTGGGCGGACCTCGTTCTGGATGGTCCTGCTTCGGCCGTTTTACACGTCCTGGGCTCTGGCTTAGCCAGCCTTGCCCCACCGAGTGGGGCCTTCCCCAAACCCACCACCGGTGTCTTCTTGCCCCAGCTCCCCACCCCTGTCCTCTGCTCCACTGCCTCGGGCTCGGGGCCAGGAAGTCTCCCCGGACCGGCCCACCCCTGACCTCTCCCGCCACGCCCACCCCTGACCTCTCCCGCCACGCCCACCCCTGACCTCTCCCGCCCCGCCCACCCCTGACCTCTCCCGCCCCGCCCACCCCTGGCCTCTCCCGCCCCGCCCACCCCTGGCCTCTCCCGCCACGCCCACCCCTGACCTCTCCCGCCACGCCCACCCCTGACCTCTCCCGCCACGCCCACCCCTGACCTCTCCCGCCACGCCCACCCCTGACCTCTCCCGCCCCGCCCACCCCTGGCCTCTCCCGCCCCGCCCACCCCTGACCTATTCCCCCGCCCCGCCCACCCCTGACCTCTCCCGCCCCGCCCACCCCTGACTTCTCCCGTACCCTGGCTCCTCCCATCCCTGACCCCACCCACCTTTGGCCCCTCCCACCCCTCCTCAGTGCCAACTACCCATGACAATCTATCCAGTTGAGCTTCCCTGGGGACATCGCTGCTGGTCAGTGGCTCATCTCCCCTCAGGGTGTCCCGGAATCCACCTGTGCCCTGGGTGACTCACAGAGTTGGGATTTTTCCGGGTGGCTCTGTCTGGAGGACAGAGCTGATTCCCTGCGGTTGGGGGGTTGGACGCTGGTGACTCAGCTGCAGGCCCTGAGCAGCTGCACTTGCTTCCTGGCCCCGAATCGGGCCCACGGGCAGCCCCCCAGGGCCATGTGGGAGCCCATCTGGCTAATGGATGTGGGTGCCCAGGAAGACGGCTGGTGGCTGGGGAACCACAAGGGAGGGGGCAGTGTCAGAGGCAAGGGTGTTTCCCCCTGGGGGCCTGAGCCCTGTGGAAAAGCAGCCTCTCGGTGCACCCAGAGGCTCCTCAGGGTCCCAGAAGACGTCAACGGACTTTAGACCATAAGCGTTTACAAAGCCTTTAGTTAAAGACTAATCCACACACAAAAAGGTGCACAGTGAGTGTGGAGCTGGCTGAATGTTGGCAGAAACACAATCCCACCAGTGGGAGAACCGGGCTGTCAGGAAGAGCTCGCTCCCTCACCAGCTTCATCCACTCATCGCACTGATGGTGGTGACGAGGCCTCCTTAATGGGAAATCGCTGCTGGGCAAAATCAGCTGCCCCCACCCCAGGGAGAACCAAGGAAACCCACACAGAGGCCCGGCAAGGGGCTGAGGCCAGTTCAAATCCCGCCTTAGCATTCACAAGCCACGTGGCCTTTCATCTGTCACCAACCTTCTTGGGCCTTCATTTCCTCACCCGGCAGAGATTAGGGGCTGGGTGGTTCAGCCAGCACAGGACTCTGAATGGTACTGACTGATTGGCTAGAATGGACTGGATTCCAGGCTCCCCAAGTGATGCTAGAGGGACAGGGTCTTGCCAGACCCCTGTCTCGTGAAGGCTACCATTGTAGTCTCGGTATTGAGTTACTTCACTGTAAATGCTTGTTGTCAAAGATATAATATTTGCAAAAGACAGAAAAGTGTACAACAGAGCAAAAATCACCCATAATATCATCCCCCCCTTTTTTTTTTTTAGATGTTTTTTCTCTTTTCTTTTTTATTGGGGAAGGGGAACAGGACTTTATTGGAGAACAGTGTGTACTTCCAGGACTTTTTCCAAGTCAAGTTGTTGTCCTTTCAGTCTTAGTTGTGGAGGGCGCAGCTCAGCTCCGGGTCCAGTTGCCGTTTCTAGTTGCAGGGGGTGCAGCCCACCATCCCTTACGGGAGTCGAACCGGCAACCTTGTGGCTGAGAGCCCACTGGCCCATGTGGGAATCGAACCGGCAGCCTTCGGAGTTAGGAGCATGGAGCTCTAACCGCCTGAGCCACAGGGCCGGACCCAGTCATATCACTTTTTTAAATGTTTTTAAAATAAGAAATGCAAGTTCTGCCACCTATGCTTCTAGAAGAAACCTCTGCAAATGGGCACGTGTGTGCTTCCAGGTGTTTCTGTCTTACCTGTGGTTAGCTGTGCAATTGGAAATAAAAAAGCGACACAGACTTACTGTGCTTAGTTTTCTTCAACTTGCCGCTTTCACTTGAGCATCTCAGATGTCTTTCCAGTCGGGGACCGACTGCGGTGTGCCCTCCACTGCGTGGCACAGACAACCCCGCTGACCCTCCCTGGTCAGAAACGTGCCCCGTCCCAGCGTCCTGGGAGGAAACGAACCGCCTCGTGCAGACGTCTTCCAGAATCAGGCGAGATGGCGTGTTAGCCGTGGGGACACGGAACACCAGGTGTGTGCATTTCAACTATCCATACGACACCTAGTTTCCTTCTGGAAGGGCTGTGACCATTTACGGCCCCCTTACAGAATCCAAGTGCCCTTTGCCCCAAACCCTGGCTGGGTGCTAGCAAGCCTCCAAGATATTTGCCAGACTGACGAGGGCGACTGTGTTAGTTGGTGGGGGCCACTGTAAAAAAGCACCACAAACCAGGCAGCTTAAACCACAGAAGGTTGTTGTCTTAGTTCTGGAGGCTTCTGAGGGCTGTGAGGGAGGATGTGTTCCATTTGTCGATTCTGGAAATTTCGTAGAAACGAAACCATGCAATATGTGTTCTGTATCTGCCTTCTTTTCACATACTGTGTTTCCCCGAAAATAAGACCTAGCCAGACCATCAGCTCTAATGTGTCTTTTGGACCAAAAATTAATATAAGATGTGGTCTTATTTTAATGTAATATAAGAGTAGGTCTTATCCAACATAATATAATATTAGGTCTTATACTAACTTTTGCTCCAAAAGACGCATTAGAGCTGATGGTTCATCTAGGTCTTATTTTCGGGGAAATACGGTAGCCGAATGAGGTCAAAGTTCATCCTGCTGTAGCACGTATCAGAGCCTCATTCCTCTTTATGGTCGAAGAATATTGCGTTGTATGGACAGACCACATTTGGTGTATCCATTCATCTTGTGATGGACATGGGTTGTCCCCACCGATTGTGAATGATGTCGCCACAAACCTTTGTGTACACCTGTCTTCGGTTCTTCTGGATACAGACCTAGGAGTTGAGTTGCTGGGTCATGTG